>NC_057812.1:458677465-458686922 GCF_018294505.1 Triticum aestivum | reverse complement strand
CCGCGCCGTGGGAGCCGCCCCACCGACGACCTCGCCCCCGTCGGCCTCCTCCACGTCTCCCTCTCCTCCGGCGACCTCCTCCGGCGTCGTCCCCGCCGCCGGCGAACAGTGCCCGCCGGAATCTCCTCGGATTGCCTGCACGAGATCCAGATCTAGAAACCCTAGGTCAAAATTCTTCTAAGTCCTCGGAATTTTTCAGTCCAAGTGCCTCTGTTCGGGGCCCCGTAACTTTGCATCCGTAGCTCTGATTCATGCATATAGCATATCAAAATGTTCATCTCAGAGAGTACATCATTTCATTCCATTGCATCATTTTTCATTTGCGCTCATCTTGATGCCCGAAATGCTGTTAGAAGAGGGCTACTTGAGTTAATTGTCAGATCTGCTACTCCGTTTAGCACTTTTGTCATTTTTGCCATGATTATTGTGTGCATGCTATGCCCGTGAGTTCTTCATATGTTTTGTTAAGGGTTTTGTCATCTTTCCATAGGTGCAACCCATGTATTTTTAGGATGTGTGTGGTGACTTGTGCAAGCTTGCAAAGTGGTGCACTTGCTAATTCAGTTTTCAGGGACTTAGTGATTTCACTAAGTCCTGGGATTGTTTATCTCATGATGCCATATGTTCACATTGTTTCCTAGTGATCCGTGCCTCTTTCGAGGATGATCAGTAAGGGAGTTTTGTTAATATTGTAGTGCTCTATCCCTCCATGTCTTTGTTTGCAATTATGGAGCAACCTAGCTTGAGTCAATCGAGCTCTACTTTTGCTTAGTTGCGAATCTGGGAAGATCGTCAACTTGTTTGCGATTTTGCCGATGTTATTGTAGTTGATCTGTGCATGCTATGACATTGTTCTTGCCATGTCTAGCTTGCATTTTGTGCCTTCTTAAGGTTTGTATGCTTGTATTGCCATGACTTGCACCGTGGTGAGTGCATCGAGCTTGTAAACATGCCTTCATGAGTTATGTTTCAGCATGTCCCGGTTTTCACTGTCTGAAAACTGATTATGTTTTTGCTATGTTCGTCTGCATGTTAGTATATTTTGTGATCCCTTTTGGCTCAAGGTCACTAACGGAATTTTGTTAAGCTTGTTGAGTAGCTCAATGCCATGTCTTTCTTTGTCATGTTCAGCTCCTGTAGCATGTTTTTTTGTTGCTCCGAAGAGGTCTATATGATCTGAAATTCCAGACAAGTGTTAATTTCACTAAGTCTGAGATCTCTTTTACCATTTGCGTTTTTGCCATGCTTGTTTGAACCTGTTAATGGATGAATTGGCCGTAGCTCAGTGCTAGACTTTTGTTAAGAATCTTGAATGCTTCCCTGCCATGTATTTTGATGCCATGTTTGGGTGCTGTAGCATGTTCATTTTGTTGCATTTAGATGCCTACTTGCTGTAAATCGCACACCGATGTCATTTTTGAATCGCTTGCCATTTCCAAACCGTAACTCCGATTCCGGCGTCCTTTATATCGTTTTCAAGTGATTTCATCTCATCTTTCCAGTGGCACACTTGGATTTCCAAGTTGAGGCCAGCTTCATGCATTTCCTGTCATATCTTGCATTTTGCATCCCGCATCGCATCCCACATAGCATATCATCGTCGCATCGTGTTGTTTGAGTTTGCACGTGGTTGATTGTATCCTTGTTGCTTGTTTGTCTTGTTTGGGTAGAGCCGGGAGACGAGTTCGATAATGAGGAGCCCATTGAGTTTGCTTTTGAGGATCCAGTCAACTCTGACAACTGTGTAGTCAAGATGATCATACCCTCGAAATCACTACTATCTTTGCTATGCTAGTTTGCTCGCTCTTTTGCTATGCAATTGCTATGATGCCTACCACTTGCTTGCAAGCCTCCCAAATTGCCATGTCAAACCTCTAACCCACCATTGTCCTAGCAAACCGTTGATTGGCTATGTTACCGCTTTGCTCAGCCCCTCTTATAGCGTTGCTAGTTGCAGGTGAAGATTGGAGGCCGTTCCTTGTTGGAACATTTATTTACTTGTTGGGATATCATTATATTGCCATGTTATCTTAATGCATCTATATACTTGGTAAAGGGTGGAAGGCTCGACCTCTCGCCTAGTGTTTTGTTCCACTCTTGCCGCCCTAGTTTCCGTCATATCGGTGTTATGTTCCCGGATTTTGCGTTCCTTACGCGGTTGGGTTATAATGGGAACCCCTTGACAGTCCGCCTTGAATAAAACTTCTCCAGCAATGCCCAACCTTGGTTTTACCATTTGCCACCTAGCCTTTTCCCTTGGGTTTCGCGGACTCAAGGGTCATCTTGTTTTAACCCCCCCCCCAGGCCAGTGCTCCTCTGAGTGTTGGTCCAACCTAGAGCACCGTGCGGGGCCGTCCCTTGGCAACTTGGGTTATGTTGGCTCCCGTACGCTTAGCTTATCCGGTGTGCCCTGAGAACGAGATATGTCCAGCTCCTATCGGGATTTGTCGGCACAGCGGGCGGTGTTGCTGGACTTGTTTTACCATAGTCGGAGTTGTCTTGAATTACCGAGATACCGAGTCTGATCGGAACGTCTTGGGAGGAGGACTATTCCTTCGTTGATCGTGAGAGCTTGTCATGGGCTAAGTTGGGACTCCCCTGCAGGGATTGAACTTTCGAAAGCCGTGCCCGTGGTTATGGTCAGATGGGAATTTGTTAATGTCCGGTTGTAGATAACTTGAACCTTAATTAATTAAAATGAATCAACTGAGTGTGTTACCGTGATGGCCTCTTCTCGGCGGAGTCCGGGAAGTGGACACGGTGTTGGAGTAATGTTTGCGCAGGTTGTTCTCTAGCTTCTCGCTCGTGCTTTGCCTCCTCTTCTCGCTCTGTTTTGCGAATAAGTTAGCCACCATACTTGCTAGTAGCTTGCTGCAGCTCCACTCATTCTTTACCTTGCATTACCTATAAGCTTGAATAGTCTTGATCGCGAGGGTGCGAGATTGCTGAGTCCCCGTGGCTCACAGATTACTTACACCAGATGCAGGGCCTGATGATTCCGCTCCAGGAGACGCGTACGAGCTCAAGTGGGAGTTCAACGACGACTCTCAACGATACTATGTTTCCTTTCCCAATGATCAGTAGTGGTGCCCAGTTGGGGGTGAACGGGACCGTGTCGCATGTTGGGTTCTCTTTTATTTTGGCGCCGTAGTCGGGCCATGAGTGTTTGTATGATGTAATGTTATTTATGTACTTGATTGACGTGGCGAGTAAGCCAACTATGTTATCTCCCCTTTTATTATCATATTACATGGGATGTTGTGAAGATTGCCTAACTTGCGACATATGCCTTCAATGCGATTATGTCTCTAAGTCGTGCCTCGACACGTGGGAGCTATAGTCGCATCAAGGGTGTTACAAGTTGGTAATCAGAGCCTTCCCCGACCTTAGGAGCCCCATTGCTTGATCGTTTTTAGCGGCCGAGTTGTGTCTAGAAAAATGTTTTGAGTCATTTAGGAATTATATATCGGAGAGTTTAGGAATTCTTTTTACTTCCCAGTCTCCTCATCGCTCAGGTAAGGCATCCCGACGTAGAGTTTTGACTCTTCTCTTCTCAAATTTCAATAAAAAAAATTTTACGATCACGCGGCTATCTTGGAATCGTTTCGATGGTTTTATGATGAGAACATTGTCTTGGTGCCTCCTGTCAGTGGTTTAGTCGAAGTGTCCCGGGGAGTTGAGCTCTGAGGTGTTGTCATCATAATTTTATCGTTGCAGTTCTGGAATACCTGAGTTTAGTACACCGACATCGAAAATCTATTTTATGCGGTTCGTTGGTGAGATAACCTCGACGCCAACCAGTACTAGGGCGGGAGTTCGGGAGTATCGCCAGAACTTGTATAACGGATGATATTCGAAGGTTGAGGTAGATGGTTTCCGAAGGTTTCTTGGTTATGTGTTGAAGGATGGATACAGCTGGATGTAGGATTTGCTAGTTTGGGTGAGATATTATGCTTCCCCTGTATCCCCAACACCTGATTGCATAACCGGAAAGGTTCGGGAGTTTCATAGGTGGGAATTCTAGTAGCTCTAGTTCTTCTTCCACGGATATTGGTTTGAGATTGGGATTTCTTACCGATTATTCGTTCTTGATACGTACCTTGTTGGTTTATTTCTCTACCTTATTTCTACGTGGCTTCTCAATTTATGGATATGTGACCATTTCAAGAGGAATGCATTCGTTCATTTTGTTCGGATGTGAAGACTATATGTTGCAATTTTCATTCCGTTGGATTCAGCTTCAATATTTTATCTATCAATGTGCTAATCGTGGTCACCCTCTTCAGGATGGCTCCTCCAACGCGCACGACTCCGAATCCTGATCCGCCACCACCTCCACCTCCTCCGGAGGCATGGCAAGCTGTGATGGCCGCAACCAATGCAAACACACAGCTGATCATGCAAATTCTTCAAGAGCGCAATCAAGGCAGTCAAGGGAATCAAGGCAGCAATCAGAGTCACTTTGCTACACTCAACTAGTTCCTTGCTAACGGGCCAAAGACTTTCAGCAATTGTGTTGAGGCAACGGATGTTGACGATTGGCTTGTGGATCTATGCAAGCATTTCGAGTGCAGTAACGTCAGGCCTGAGGACTTTGTCAAGTTCGCTTCCTTCCAACTCAAAGATCAGGCTGCGGAATGGTTCCAGCAGTACAAGGACTCCAGAGGTGGACGTGTTCTCACTTGGGATGATTTCCGTCGAGATTTCCGAGCTCATCATATTCCGCAGAGCGTGGTTGAAAGCAAGCGTGAGGAATTCTGCAATCTGAAGCAAGGCTCTTTGTCTGTCTATGACTACAACAAGTTGTTACAGAAGCTCGCCCACTTTGCCAAGCAGGACGTCGCTGATGAGAAGAGCATGATATATCAGTTCAGGGGTGGTCTCAGAGAAGATATCCAGCTCGCTCTTGTTCTCTTTGAGCCCTTGAGATACGATGAGTTCTACAACATGGCACTGAAGCAAGAGGCTGCTTTTGAGGTGTGATGCTTCCAAGAAGCGAGTCAGAGATGTTGCTCCTTCTTCCTCTACTCAAGTGGCCAAGCAGCAGAAGTTTTGGCTTCCTCCTCCTCCGTTCCGTCAGCCGTATCAGCAGAAGAGCAAAGGTGGCAGTGGTTCTTCCCACCCACCCAACCCTGGCTTTCAGAACAAGACTTCGTCTCAAGCTCCAGGATCGAGTGCTCCGTACCACCGTCCGCTTTCAGAGGTCACGTGCAACAAGTGCCAACAGAAGGGTCACTATGCCAACAAGTGTTTCAACCAGAGGCGTCTTCCTCCTCCTCCTCCTGTCAGATCGGCAAGTACAGCTGTGGTCAAGCATAACCCCAAGCACGCCAAGGTCAACTTGCTGAATGCAGCTCAGGCAGAGGAATCATCAGATGTCATCATGGGTAACTTTCCAGTTAACTCTTTTCCAGCAAAAGTTCTTTTTGACACTGGTGCATCGCATTGTTTCATGTCAAGATCATTTGTTTCGAAGCATGACTTCATTTCACAAATGTTGGGTAAACCTATGGGAGTGGTTTCTCCGGCTAAGTCTATGAGGGCTACTTCAATAGTCCCGGATGTTTCTATCATGATGGGTGATTTCAAGTTTCTGTCTTCTCCAATGGTTCTTGGTAACTCGGATATTGATCTTATTCTCGGGATGGATTGGCTTTCTAAGCACAAGGCTCAGCTTGATTGTGCAGCCAGGCAGATTCAATTGACTCATTCGTCTGAGGATGTAATTGTCTTTGCCGCTCGTGATGATACTATCCGTCTGTTTTCTCTCAATGAGAAGGGTGAATTGGATGCCATCTCTCAAATTCCAGTCGTTTGCGAATATCAAGACGTCTTTCCAGAAGAGCTTCCAAGAATGCGTCCGCACCGGCCAGTTGAATTCGTTATTGATCTTGAGCCTGGTACGGAACCTGTGTGCAAACGTCCTTACAAGCTTGGACCTGAAGAGTTGAAGGAGCTGAAGAAGCAACTCGATATGCAAGAGAAAATGGGTCTCATCCGGCCTAGTTCTTCTCCGTGGGGTTGTGGTGTTCTTTTTGTGAAGAAGAAGGATGGAATGGACCGACTTTGTGTTGATTACCGTCCAGTGAACAAGAAGACCATCAAGAACAAATATCCACTTCCCAACATCAATGAGCTGTTCAAACAACTCAAAGGTGCCCAAGTATTCTCCAAGCTTGATCTCCGTATGGGTTATCACCAGATTCGCATTCGTGAAGAAGATATTCCCAAGACAGCATTCAGAACAAGCTTTGGTTCATATGAATACACTGTCATGTCTTTTGGCCTCGCCAACGCTCCTCGACGTTCTCTCGCATGATGAACTTCATCTTCAACGCCTACACCAATGACTTCGTTTTGGTCTATCTCGACGACATTCTAGTTTTCTCCAAGAACAAGGAAGATCATGCCAAGCACTTGCGGTTGGTTCTTGATAAGCTGAGGGAACATCAGTTCTACGCCAAGTTCTCCAAGTGTGAATTTTGGCTTGATGAGGTTCTTTATCTTGGTCATATCATCTCTGCCAAGGGCATTGCCTTAAATCCTGAGAAGGTGTCTACAATTGTGAATTGGGAACCTCCTCAGAACATGAAGCAACTCCGCAGTTTTCTTGGTCTCGCAAGCTATTGCCGAAGATTTGTTGAAAACTTTTCCAAGATCACGAAGCCTCTCTCTAATCTTCTTCAGAAGCACGTCAAGTATGTTTGGTCTCCGGAGTGTGATATTGCTTTCAACACTTTGAAAGAGAAATTGATCACTGCTCCAGTTCTGACTCCGCCTGATGAATCCAAGCCGTACGAGGTCTTTTGTGATGCCTCTCTCCAAGGTCTTGGCGCAGTGTTGATGCAAGAGAAGAAAGTTGTTGCTTATACATCTCGCCAGTGGAAGCCTAATGAGAAGAACTACCCCACTCATGATCTCGAGTTGGCGGCAGTTGTGCATGCTCTTTTGACTTGGAGACATCTTCTATTGGGAAGAAAAGTGGACATTTTCACGGATCACAAGAGTCTCAAGTACATCTTCACTCAGCCTAATCTCAACCTCAGGGAAACTCGATGGGTCGAAATGATTCAAGAGTATAATCCGAGTATTGAGTATACTCCAGGCAAGGCCAATGTGATTGCTGACGCATTGAGCAGAAAGGCCTACTGCAACAGTCTGATTCTCAAGCCTTATCAACCCGAGCTTTGTGAAGCTTTCCGCAAACTTAATCTGCAAGTTGTTCCTCAAGGTTTCCTCGCCAACCTTCAAGTCTCTCCCACCTTAGAAGACCAGATTCGCCAAGCCCAGCTTCTTGATGCTATGGTGAAAAAGGTGAAGATTGGGATTGCCAAGAGTCAGTCCAAGTACAAGTGCTACCGCCTTGATGACAAGGACACTCTCTTCTTCGAGGATCGTATTGTTGTACCCAAAGGTGGCCTCCGTAAAGTGATCATGAACAAGGCTCACAATTCTCTCCTCTCCATCCACCCTGGGAGCACGAAGATGTATCAGGACCTTAAGCAAGCTTATTGGTGGACTCGAATGAAGCGCGAGATCGCTCAATTCGTGAATGAATGTGATGTCTGCAGAAGAGTGAAGGCAGAACACCAAAGGCCAGCTGGTCTCCTCCAACCTCTTGCCATTCCAGAATGGAAGTTTGACCACATTGAAATGGACTTCGTGACTAGGTTTCCAAAGTCCAAGCGTGGCAATGATGCTATATCCGTTGTCATTGACAAACTCACCAAAGTGGCTCACTTTCTGCCTATCAAAGAGTCGATCACTGCAGCTCAATTGGCGGAACTCTATACCTCTCGCATTGTCTCACTGCACGGTATTCCTCAAGTGATCTCTTCAGACCATGGCAGCATCTTTACCTCGAAGTTTTGGGATTCTTTTCAGAAGGCCATGGGCACAAACATCCGCTTCAGCACAGCTTTCCATCCTCAAACAAGCGGTCAAGTCGAGCGTGTCAACCAGATTCTTGAAGATATGCTCAGGACTTGTGTGATCTCCTTCGGCATGAAGTGGGAGGATTGTCTTCCTTATGCTAAATTCTCCTACAACAACAGTTTTCAAGCAAGTTCGGGCAAAGCCCCTTTTGAAATTCTGTATGGCAGGAAGTGCTATACCCCTCTTAACTGGTCTGAAACCGGTGAACGTCAGCTTTTGGGTAATGACTTAATCACAAAAGAAGAAGAGATGTGTAAAGTCATTCGTGATAACCTCAAAGCAGCCCAATCCCGGCAGAAGAGCTACTATGATAGTAAGCACCGTGATTTGGCTTTCGAGATCGGAGATCATGTTTACCTCCGCGTCTCTCCTATGAAAGGTACTCGTTGCTTCGGTATCAAAGGGAAGCTTGCCCCTAGATACGTGGGACCTTTCAAGATTGTCAGCAAGAGAGGCGATCTCGCCTATCAACTCGAGCTTCCTTCAAACTTTGCAAATGTTCATGACGTGTTCCATGTCTCTCAGCTTCGAAAGTGCTTCAAGACTCCTGACCGCACCGTCAACTTCGAGGACATTGAGCTCCAAGAAGATCTCTCTTATCATGAGCACCCAGTTGCTACTCTTGAAGAGACTGAACGCAAGACTCGCAACAAGTCAATCAAATTTCTCAAAGTCAAGTGGTCACACCATTCCGACCGTGAAGCTACCTGGGAACACGAGGATCACCTCCGTTCTGAGTACCCGGCGTTCTTTCAGTCCTAGATCTCGGGGCGAGATCCTTTCGTAGTGGTGGAGTGTTGTAACACCCCGGATGTAACTTTCCCTATTTGTACTCCAACTCTTGCCATTTCCGGCGTTAAGTTATTTTATTTTCTCGGGTTTGGGTCTTTGTCTCCATGTGTTGTTGTCGTTGTCATGCATCTCATATCATGTCATCATGTGCATTGCATTTGCATACGTGTTCATCTCATGCATTCGAGCATTTTCCCCGTTGTCCGTTTTGCATTCGGGCGCTCCGTTCTCCTCCAGTGGTCATTTCTAGCTTTCTTTCGTGTGTGGGGATTAAACATTTCCGGATTGGACCGAGACTTGCCAAGCGGCCTTGGTTTACTACCGGTAGACCGCCTGTCAAGTTTCGTATCATTTGGACTTCGTTTGATACTCCAACGGTTGACTGAGGGACCGAAAAGGCCACGTGTGTGTTGCAGCCCAACACCCCTCCAATTTGGCCCAAAACCCACCAAACTCTGTTCCATGTCCTAGAGCGTTCGATCACGATCGCGTGGCCGAAAACCGCACCTCATTTGGACTCTCCTAGCTCCCTCTATGTCTATTTAAAGAACCCCCGAAATCCGGATCTTCTCCTCCCCCGAAACCCTAAAAATCGCCTCCGCGCCGGCCGGACACGTCCGCCGCCGACCCCTCGCCCAATCGCTGCGCGCCACGTCACCGGGCCACGCCTCACTTCGCCGCGCAGCCGCCGAAGCCCGCAGGGCCCGCGGGGAGCCCTCCCCGGCCCACG
>NC_057812.1:458667563-458676938 GCF_018294505.1 Triticum aestivum | reverse complement strand
GCCGGCCTCCTCCACGTCTCCCTCTCCTCCGGCGACCTCCTCCGGTGTCGTCCCCGCCGCCGGCGAACAGTGCCCGCCGGAATCGCCTCAGATTGCGTGCACGAGATCCAGATCTAGAAACCCTAGGTCAAAATTCTTCTAAGTCCTCGGAATTTTTCAGTCCAAGTGCCTCTGTTCGAGGCCCCATAACTTTGCATCCGTAGCTCCGATTCATGCATATAGCATATCAAAATGTTCATCTCAGAGGGTACATCATTTCATTCCATTGCGTTATTTTCATTTGAGCTCATCTTGATGCCCCAAATGCTGTTAGAAGAGGGCTACTTGAGTTAATTGTCAGATCTGCTACTCCGTTTAGCACTTTTGTCATTTTTGCCATGATTATTGTGTGCATGCTATGCCGTGAGTTCTTCATATGTTTTGTTAAGGGTGTTGTCATATTTCTAGAGGTGCAACCCATGTATTTTTAGGATGTGTGTGGTGACTTGTGCAAGCTTGCAAAGTGGTGCACTTGCTAATTCTGTTTTCAGGGACTTAGTGATTTCACTAAGTCCTGGGATTGTTTATCTCATGATGCCATATGTTCATGTTGTTTCCTAGTGATCCGTGCCTCTTTTGAGGATGATCAGTAAGGGAGTTTTGTTAATATTGTAGTGCTCTATCCATACTTGTATTCGTTTGCAATTATGGAGCAACCTAGCTTGAGTCAATCGAGCTCTACTTTTGCTTCGTTGCGAATCTGGGCAGATCATCAAGTTGTTTGCGATTTTGCCGATTTTATTGTAGTTGATCCGTGCATGATATGCCATTGTTCTTGCCATGTCTAGCTTTCATTTTGTGCCTTCTTAAGGGATGTATGCTTGTCTTGCCATGACTTGCACCGTGGTGAGTGCATCGAGCTCGTAAACATGCCTTCATGAGTTATGTTTCCGCATGTCCCAGTTTTCACTAAGTCTGAAAACTGATTATGTTTTTGCTATGTTCGTGTGCTTGTTAGTATATTTTGTGATCCCTTTTGCCTTAAGGTCACTAAGGGACTTTTGTTAAGCTTGTTGAGTAGCTCGATGCCATGTCTTTCTTTGTCATGTTCAGGTCCTGTAGCATGTCGTTTTGTTGCTCCGAAGAGGGCTATATGATCTAAAATTCCAGACAAGTGTTAATTTCACTAAGTCTGAGATCTCTTTTACCATTTGCGTTTTTGCCATGCTTGTTTGAACCTGTTAATTGATGAATTGGCCGTAGCTCAGTGCTAGACTTTTGTTAAGAATCTTGAATGCTTCCCTGCCATGTATTTTGATGCCATGTTTGGGTGCTGTAGCATGTTCATTTCGTTGCATTTAGATGCCTACTTGCTGTAAATCGCAGACCGATGTCATTTTTGAATCGCTTGCCATTTCCAAACCGTAACTCCGATTCCGGCGTTCTTTATATCGTTTTGAAGCGATTTCATCTCATCTTTCCAGTGGCACACTTGGATTTCCAAGTTGAGGCCAGCTTCATGCATTTCCTGTCATATCTTGCATTTTGCATCCCGCATCGCATCCCGCATAGCATATCATCTTCGCATCGTGTTGTTTGAGTTTGCACGTGGTTGATTGTATCCTTGTTGCTTGTTTGTCTTGTTTGGGTAGAGCCGGGAGACGAGTTCGATAACGACGAGCCCGTTGAGTTTGCTTTTGAGGATCCAGTCAACTCTGACAACTGTGT
Source organism: Triticum aestivum (assembly GCF_018294505.1). NCBI lineage: Eukaryota > Viridiplantae > Streptophyta > Magnoliopsida > Poales > Poaceae > Triticum > Triticum aestivum. Next base: position 458,675,231 of record NC_057812.1, on the reverse strand, counting down.
AGTCAAGATGATCATACCCTCGAAATCACTACTATCTTTGCTATGCTAGTTTGCTCGCTCTTTTGCTATGAAATTGCTACGATGCCTACCACTTGCTTGCAAGCCTCCCAAATTGTCATGTCAAACCTCTAACCCACCATTGTCCTAGCAAACCGTTGATTGCCTATGTTACCGCTTTGCTCAGCCCCTCTTATAGCGTTGCTAGTTGCAGGTGAAGATTGGAGGCCGTTCCTTGTTGGAACATTTATTTACTTGTTGGGATATCATTATATTGCCATGTTATCTTAATGCATCTATATACTTGGTAAAGGGTGGAAGGCTCAGCCTCTCGCCTAGTGTTTTGTTCCACTCTTGCCGTCCTAGTTTCCGCCATATCGGTGTTATGTTCCCGGATTTTGCGTTCCTTACGCGGTTGGGTTATAATGGGAACCCCTTGACAGTCTGCCTTGAATAAAACTTCTCCAGCAATGCCCAACCTTGGTTTTACCATTTGCCACCTAGCCTTTTCCCTTGGGTTTCGCGGACTCAAGGGTCACCTTGTTTTAACCCCCCCCCCCCCGGGCCAGTGCTCCTCTGAGTGTTGGTCCAACCTAGAGCACCGTGCGGGGCTGTCCCTTGGCAACTTGGGTTACATTGGCTCCCGTACGCTTAGCTTATCCGGTGTGCCCTGAGAACGAGATATGTGCAGCTCCTATCGGGATTTGTCGGCACAGCGGGCGGTGTTGCTGGACTTGTTTTACCATTGTCGGATTTGTCTTGAATTACCGAGATACCGAGTCTGATCGAAACGTCTTGGGAGGAGGTTTATTCCTTCGTTGACCATGAGAGCTTGTCATGGGCTAAGTTGGGACTCCCCTGCAGGGATTGAACTTTCGAAAGCCGTGCCCGCGGTTATGGGCAGATGGGAATTTGTTAATGTCCGGTTGTAGATAACTTGAACCTTAATTAATTAAAATGAATCAACTGAGTGTGTTACCATGACGGCCTCTTCTCGGCGGAGTCCGGGAAGTGGACACGGTGTTGGAGTAATGTTTGCGCAGGTTGTTCTCTAGCTTCTCGCTCGTGCTTTGCCTCCTCTTCTCGCTCTCTTTTGCGAATAAGTTAGCCACCATACTTGCTAGTAGCTTGCTGCAGCTCCACTCATTCTTTACCTTGCATTACCTATAAGCTTGAATAGTCTTGATCGCGAGGGTGCGAGATTGCTGAGTCCCCGTGGCTCACAGATTACTTACACCAGATGTAGGGCCTGATGATTCCGCTCCAGGAGACACGTACGAGCTCAAGTGGGAGTTCGACGAAGACTCTCAACGATACTACATTTGCTTTCCCGATGATCAGTAGTGGTGCCCAGTTGGGGGTGAACGGGACCGTGTCGCATGTTGGGTTCTCTTTTATTTTGGCGCCGTAGTCGAGCCATGAGTGTTTGTATGATGCAATGTTATTTATGTACTTGATTGACGTGGCGAGTGTAAGCCAACTATGTTATCTCCCCTTTTATTATCATATTACATGGGATGTTGTGAAGATTTCCTAACTTGCGACATATGCCTTCAATGCGATTATGTCTCTAAGTCATGCCTCGACACGTGGGAGCTATAGTCGCATCGAGGGTGTTACAAGTTGGTAATCAGAGCCTTCCCCGACCTTAGGAGCCCCATTGCTTGATCATTTTTAGCGGCCGAGTTGTGTCTAGAAAAATGTTTTGAGTCATTTAGGAATTATATATCAGAGAGTTTAGGAATTCTTTTTACTTCCCAGTCTCCTCATCGCTCTGGTAAGGCATCCTGACGTAGAGTTTTGACTCTTCTCTTCTCAAATTTCACTAAAAAAAATTAGGATCATGCGGGTATCTTGGAATCGTTCCGATGGTTTTATGATGAGAACATTGTCTTGGTGTCTCCTGTCAGGGGTTTAGTGGAAGTGTCCCGGGGAGTTGAGCTCTGAGGTGTTGTCATCATAATTTTATCGTTGCAGTTCTGGAATACCTGAGTTTAGTACGCCGACATCGAAAATCTATTTTATGCAGTTCGTTGGTGAGATAACCTCGACGCCACCAAGTACTAGGGCGGGAGTTCAGGAGTATCGCCATAACTTGTATAACGAATGATTTTCGAAGGTTGAGGTAGATGGTTTCCAAAGGTTTCTTGGTTATGTGTTGAAGGATGGATACAGCTGGATGTAGGATTTGCTAGTTTGGGTGAGATATTATGCTTCCCCTGTATCCCCAACACCTGATTGCATAACCGGAAAGGTTCGGGAGTTTCATAGGTGGGAATTCTAGTAGCTCTAGTTCTTCTTCCACGGATATTGGTTTGAGATTGGGATTTCTTACCGATTATTTGTTCTTGATCCGTACCTTGTTGGTTTATTTCTCTACCTTATTTCTACGTGGCTTCTCAATTTATGGATATGTGACCATTTCAAGAGGAATGCATTCGTTCATTTTGTTCGGATGTGAAGACTATATGTTGCAATTTTCATTCCCTTGGATTCAGCTTCAATATTTTATCTATCAATGTGCTAATGGTGGCCACCCTCTTCAGGATGGCTCCTCCAACACGCACGACTGCGAATCCTGATCCGCCACCACCTCCACCTCCTCCGGAGGCATGGCAAGCTGTGATGGCCGCAACCAATGCAAACACACAGCTGATCATGCAAACTCTTCAAGAGCGCAATCAAGGCAGTCAAGGGAATCAAGGCAGCAATCAGAGTTACTTTGCTACACTCAACTAGTTCCTTGCTAACGGGCCAAAGACTTTCAGCAATTGTGTTGAGGCAACTGATGTTGACGATTGGCTTGTGGATCTATGCAAGCATTTCGAGTGCAGTAACGTCAGGCCTGAGGACTTTGTCAAGTTCGCTTCCTTCCAACTCAAAGATCAGGCTGCGGAATGGTTCCAGCAGTACAAGGACTCCAGAGGTGGACGTGTTCTCACTTGGGATGATTTCCGTCGAGATTTCCGAGCTCATCATATTCCGCAGAGCGTGGTTGAAAGCAAGCGTGAGGAATTCTGCAATCTGAAGCAAGGCTCTTTGTCTGTCTATGACTACAACAAGTTGTTACAGAAGCTCGCCCGCTTTGCCAAGCAGGACGTCGCTGATGAGAAGAGCATGATATATCAGTTCAGGGGTGGTCTCAGAGAAGATATCCAGCTCGCTCTTGTTCTCTTTGAGCCCTTGAGATACGATGAGTTCTACAACATGGCACTGAAGCAAGAGGCTGCTTTTGAGGTGTGATGCTTCCAAGAAGCGAGTCAGAGATGTTGCTCCTTCTTCCTCTACTCAAGTGGCCAAGCAGCAGAAGTTTTGGCTTCCTCCTCCTCCGTTCCGTCAGCCGTATCAGCAGAAGAGCAAAGGTGGCAGTGGTTCTTCCCACCCACCCAACCCTGGCTTTCAGAACAAGACTTCGTCTCAAGCTCCAGGATCGAGTGCTCCGCATCACCGTCCGCTTTCAGAGGTCACGTGCAACAAGTGCCAACAGAAGGGTCACTATGCCAACAAGTGTTTCAACCAGAGGCGTCTTCCTCCTCCTCCTCCTGTCAGATCGGCAAGTACAGCTGTGGTCAAGCATAACCCCAAGCACGCCAAGGTCAACTTGCTGAATGCAGCTCAGGCAGAGGAATCATCAGATGTCATCATGGGTAACTTTCCAGTTAACTCTTTTCCAGCAAAAGTTCTTTTTGACACTGGTGCATCGCATTGTTTCATGTCAAGATCATTTGTTTCCAAGCATGACTTCATTTCACAAATGTTGGGTAAACCTATGGGAGTGGTTTCTCCGGCTAAGTCTATGAGGGCTACTTCAATAGTCCCGGATGTTTCTATCATGATGGGTGATTTCAAGTTTCTGTCTTCTCCAATGGTTCTTGGTAACTCGGATATTGATCTTATTCTCGGGATGGATTGGCTTTCTAAGCACAAGGCTCAGCTTGATTGTGCAGCCAGGCAGATTCAATTGACTCATTCGTCTGAGGATGTAATTGTCTTTGCCGCTCGTGATGATACTATCTGTCTGTTTTCTCTCAATGAGAAGGGTGAATTGGATGCCGTCTCTCAAATTCCAGTCGTTTGCGAATATCAAGACGTCTTTCCAGAAGAGCTTCCAGGAATGCCTCCGCACCGGCCAGTTGAATTCGTTATTGATCTTGAGCCTGGTACGGAACCTGTGTGCAAACGTCCTTACAAGCTTGGACCTGAAGAGTTGAAGGAGCTGAAGAAGCAACTCGATATGCAAGAGAAAATGGGTCTCATCCGGCCTAGTTCTTCTCCGTGGGGTTGTGGTGTTCTTTTTGTGAAGAAGAAGGATGGAATGGACCGACTTTGTGTTGATTACCGTCCAGTGAACAAGAAGACCATCAAGAACAAATATCCACTTCCCAACATCAATGAGCTGTTCAAACAACTCAAAGGTGCCCAAGTATTCTCCAAGCTTGATCTCCGTATGGGTTATCACCAGATTCGCATTCGTGAAGAAGATATTCCCAAGACAGCATTCAGAACAAGCTTTGGTTCATATGAATACACTGTCATGTCTTTTGGCCTCGCCAACGCTCCTCCGACGTTCTCTCGCATGATGAACTTCATCTTCAACGCCTACACCAATGACTTCGTTTTGGTCTATCTCGACGACATTCTGGTTTTCTCCAAGAACAAGGAAGATCATGCCAAGCAATTGCGTTTGGTTCTTGATAAGCTGAGGGAACATCAGTTCTATGCCAAGTTCTCCAAGTGTGAATTCTGGCTTGATGAGGTTCTTTATCTTGGTCATATCATCTCTGCCAAGGGCATTCCCGTAAATCCTGAGAAGGTGTCTACAATTGTGAATTGGGAACCTCCTCAGAACGTGAAGCAACTCCGCAGTTTTCTCGGTCTCGCAAGCTATTGCCGAAGATTCGTTGAAAACTTTTCCAAGATCGCGAAGCCTCTCTCTAATCTTCTTCAGAAGCACGTCAAGTACGTTTGGTCTCCGGAGTGTGATATTGCTTTCAACACTTTGAAAGAGAAATTGATCACTGCTCCAGTTCTGACTCCGCCTGATGAATCCAAGCCGTACGAGGTCTTTTGTGATGCCTCTCTCCAAGGTCTTGGCGCAGTGTTGATGCAAGAGAAGAAAGTTGTTGCTTATACATCTCGCCAGTGGAAGCCTAATGAGAAGAACTACCCCACTCATGATCTCGAGTTGGCGGCAGTTGTGCATGCTCTTTTGACTTGGAGACATCTTCTATTGGGAAGAAAAGTGGACATTTTCACGGATCACAAGTACATCTTCACTCAGCCTAATCTCAACCTCAGGCAAACTCGATGGGTCGAAATGATTCAAGAGTATAACCCGAGTATTGAGTATACTCCAGGCAAGGCCAATGTGATTGCTGACGCATTGAGCAGAAAGGCCTACTGCAACAGTCTGATTCTCAAGCCTTATCAACCCGAGCTTTGTGAAGCTTTCCGCAAACTTAATCTGCAAGTTGTTCCTCAAGGTTTCCTCGCCAACCTTCAAGTCTCTCCCACCTTAGAAGACCAGATTCGCCAAGCCCAGCTTCTTGATGCTATGGTGAAAAAGGTGAAGATTGGGATTGCCAAGAGTCAGTCCAAGTACAAGTGCTACCGCCTTGATGACAAGGACACTCTCTTCTTCGAGGATCGTATTGTTGTACCCAAAGGTGACCTACGTAAAGTAATCATGAATGAGGCTCACAATTCTCTCCTCTCCATCCACCCTGGGAGCACGAAGATGTATCAGGACCTTAAGCAAGCTTATTGGTGGACTCGAATGAAGCGCGAGATCGCTCAATTCGTGAATGAATGTGATGTCTGCAGAAGAGTGAAGGCAGAACACCAAAGGCCAGCTGGCCTCCTCCAACCTCTTGCCATTCCAGAATGGAAGTTTGACCACATTGAAATGGACTTTGTGACTGGGTTTCCAAAGTCCAAGCGTGGCAATGATGCTATATTCGTTGTCATTGACAAACTCACCAAAGTGGCTCACTTTCTGCCTATCAAAGAGTCGATCACTGCAGCTCAATTGGCGGAACTCTATACCTCTCGCATTGTCTCTCTGCACGGTATTCCTCAAGTGATCTCTTCAGACCATGGCAGCATCTTTACCTCGAAGTTTTGGGATTCTTTTCAGAAGGCCATGGGCACCAACATCCGCTTCAGCACAACTTTTCATCCTCAAACAAGCGGTCAAGTCGAGCGTGTCAACCAGATTCTTGAAGATATGCTTAGGACTTGTGTGATCTCCTTCAGCATGAAGTGGGAGGATTGTCTTCCTTATGCTGAATTCTCCTACAACAACAGTTTTCAAGCAAGTTCGGGCAAAGCCCGTTTTGAAATTCTGTATGGCAGGAAGTGCCGTACCCCTCTCAACTAGTCTGAAACCGGTGAACGTCAGCTTTTGGGTAATGACTTAATCACAGAAGAAGAAGAGATGTGTAAAGTCATTCGTGATAACCTCAAAGCAGCCCAATCGCGGCAGAAGAGCTACTATGATAGTAAGCACCGTGATTTGGCTTTCGAGATTGGAGATCATGTTTACCTCCGCGTCTCTCCTATGAAAGGTACTCGTCGCTTCGGTATCAAAGGGAAGCTTGCCCCTAGATACGTGGGACCTTTCAAGATTGTCAGCAAGAGAGGCGACCTCGCCTATCAACTCGAGCTTCCTTCAAACTTTGCAAATGTTCATGACGTGTTCCATGTCTCTCAGCTTCGAAAGTGCTTCAAGACTCCTGACCGCACCGTCAACTTCGAGGACATTGAGCTCCAAGAAGATCTCTCTTATCGTGAGCACCCAGTTGCTACTCTTGAAGAGACTGAATGCAAGACTCGCAACAAGTCAATCAAATTTCTCAAAGTCAAGTGGTCACACCATTCCGACCGTGAAGCTACCTGGGAACATGAGGATCACCTCCGTTCTGAGTACCCGGCGTTCTTTCAGTCCTAGATCTCAGGGCGAGATCCATTCGTAGTGGTGGAGTGTTGTAACACCCCGGATGTAACTTTCCCTATTTGTACTCCAACTCTTGCCATTTCCGGCGTTAAGTTATTGTATTTTATCGAGTTCGGGTCTTTGTCTCCATGTGTTGTTGTCATTGTCATGCATCTCATATCATGTCATCATGTGCATTGCATTTGCATATGTGTTCATCTCATGCATTCGAACATTTTCCCCGTTGTCCGTTTTGCATTCCGGCGCTCCGTTCTCCTCCGGTGGTCATTTCTAGCTTTCTTTCATGTGTGGGGATTAAACATTTCCGGATTGGACCGAGACTTGCCAAGCGGCCTTGGTTTACTACCGGTAGACCGCCTGTCAAGTTTCGTATCATTTGGACTTCGTTTGATACTCCAACAGTTGACTAAGGGACCGAAAAGGCCTCGTGTGTGTTGCAGCCCAACACCCCTCAATTTGGCCCAAAACCCACCAAACTCTGTTCCACGTCCTAGAGCGTTCGATCACGATCGCGTGGCTGAAAACTGCACCTCATTTGGACTCTCCTAGCTCCCTCTATGTCTATTTAAAGAACCCCCGAAATCCGGATCTTCTCCTCCCCCGAAACCCTAAAAATCGCCTCCGCACCGGCCGGACACGTCCGCCCGGGCCGGACACCTCCGCCGCCGACCACTCGCCCAATCGCTGCGCGCCACGTCACCGGGCCACGCCCCACT
>NC_057812.1:458664691-458666971 GCF_018294505.1 Triticum aestivum | reverse complement strand
CGGCCGCCGGCGCCCTGCGCCGTCGGAGCCGCCCCGCCGACGACCTCGCCCCGGCCGGCCTCCTCCACGTCTCCCTCTCCTCCGGCGACCTCCTCCGGCGTCGTCCCCGCCGCCGGCGAACAGTGCCCGCCGGAATCGCCTCGGATTGCGTGCACGATTTCCAGAATTCTTCTAAGTCCTCGGAATTTTTCAGTCCAAGTGCCTCTGTTCGGGGCCCCGTAACTTTGCATCCGTAGCTCCGATTCATGCATATCGCATATCAAAATGTTCACCTCTGAGAGTACATCATTTCATTCCATTGCATCATTTTTATTTGGGCTCATCTTGATGCCCGAAATGATGTTAGAAGAGGGCTACTTGAGTTAATTGTCAGATCTGCTACTCCGTTTAGCACTTTTGTCGTTTTTGCCATGATTATTGTGTGCATGCTATGCCCGTGAGTTCTTCATATGTTTTGTTAAGGGTTTTGTCATATTTCCAGAGGTGCAACCCATGTATTTTTAGGATGTGCTTGGTGACTTGTGCAACCTTGCAAAGTGGTGCACTTGCTAATTCTGTTTTCAGGGACTTAGTGATTTCACCAAGTCCTGGGATTGTTTATCTCATGATGCCATATGTTCACGTTGTTTCCTAGTGATCCGTGCCTCTTTTGAGGATGATCAGTAAGGGAGTTTTGTTAATATTGTAGTGCTCTATCCCTCCATGTCTTTGTTTGCAATTATGGAGCAACCTAGCTTGAGTCAATCAAGCTCTACTTTTGCTTCGTTGCGAATCTGGGCAGATCGTCAACTTGTTTGCGATTTTGCCGATGTTATTGTAGTTGATCCGTGCATGCTATGCCATTGTTCTTGCCATGTCTAGCTTTCATTTTGTGCCTTCTTAAGGGATGTATGCTTGTCTTGCCATGACTTGCACCGTGGTGAGTGCATCGAGCTCGTAAACATGCCTTCATGAGTTATGTTTCAGCATGTCCCAGTTTTCACCAAGTCTGAAAACTGATTATGTTTTTGCTATGTTCGTGTGCTTGTTAGTATATTTTGTGATCCCTTTTGGCTCAAGGTCACTAAGGGACTTTTGTTAAGCTTGTTGAGTAGCTCTATGCCATGTCTTTCTTTGTCATGTTCAGGTCCTGTAGCATGTTGTTTTGTTGCTCCGAAGAGGGCTATATGATCTGAAATTCCAGACAAGTGTTAATTTCACTAAGTCTGAGATCTCTTTTACCATTTGCGTTTTTGCCATGCTTGTTTGAACCTGTTAATGGATGAATTGGCCGTAGCTCACTGCTAGAATTTTGTTAAGCATCTTGAATGCTTCCCTGCCATGTATTTTGATGCCATGTTTGGGTGCTGTAGCATGTTCATTACGTTGCATTTAGATGCCTACTTGCTGTAAATCACAGACCGATGTCATTTTTGAATCGCTTGCCATTTCCAAACTGTAACTCCGATTCCGGTGTTCTTTATATCGTTTTCAAGCGATTTCATCTTATCTTTCCAGTGGCACACTTGGATTTCCATGTTAAGGCCAGCTCCATGCATTTCCTGTCATATCTTGCATTTTGCATCCCGCATCGCATCCCGCATAGCATATCATCTTCGCATCGTGTTGTTTGAGTTTGCACGTGGTTGATTGTATCCTTGTTGCTTGTTTGTCTTGTTTGGGTAGAGCCGGGAGACGAGTTCGATAACGAGGAGCCCGTTGAGTTTGCTTTTGAGGATCCAGTCAACTCTGACAACTGTGCAGGCAAGATGATCATACCCTCGAAATCACTACTATCTTTGCTATGCTAGTTTGCTCGCTCTTTTGCTATGCCATTGCTACGATGCCTACCACTTGCTTGCAAGCCTCCCAAATTGCCATGTCAAACCTCTAACCCACCATTGTCCTAGCAAACCGTTGATTGGCTATGTTACCGCTTTGCTCAGCCCCTCTTATAGCGTTGCTAGTTGCAGGTGAAGATTGGAGGCCGTTCCTTGTTGGAACATTTATTTACTTGTTGGGATATCATTATATTGCCATGTTATATTAATGCATCTATATACTTGGTAAAGGGTGGAAGGCTTGGCCTCTCGCCTAGTGTTTTGTTCCACTCTTGCCGCCCTAGTTTCCGTCATATCGGTGTTATGTTCCCGGATTTTGCGTTCCTTACGCGGTTGGGTTATAATGGGAACCCCTTGACAGTCCGCCTTGAATAAAACTTCTCCAGCAATGCCCAACCTTGGTTTTACCATTTGCCACCTAGCCTTTTCCCTTGGGTTTCGCGGACTCAAGGGTCATCTT
>NC_057812.1:458650956-458664313 GCF_018294505.1 Triticum aestivum | reverse complement strand
TGGTCCAACCTAGAGCACCGTGAGGGGCCGTCCCTTGGCAACTTGGGTTACGTTGGCTCCCGTACGCTTAGCTTATCCGGTGTGCCCTGAGAACGAGATATGTGCAGCTCCTATCAGGATTTGTCGGCACAGCGGGCGGTGTTGCTGGACTTGTTTTACCATTGTCGGAGTTGTCTTGAATTACCGAGATACCGAGTCTGATCGGAACGTCTTGGGAGGAGGTCTATTCCTTCGTTGATCGTGAGAGCTTGTCATGGGCTAAGTTGGGACTCCCCTGCAGGGATTGAACTTTCGAAAGCCATGCCCGCGGTTATGGGCAGATGGGAATTTGTTAATGTCCGGTTGTAGATAACTTGAACCTTAATTAATTAAAATGAATCAACTGAGTGTGTTACCATGATGGCCTCTTCTCGGTGGAGTCCGGGAAGTGGACACGGTGTTGGAGTAATGTTTGCGCAGGATGTTCTCTAGCTTCTCGCTCGTGCTTTGCCTCCTCTTCTCGCTCTCTTTTGCGAATAAGTTAGCCACCATACTTGCTAGTAGCTTGCTGCGGCTCCACTCATTCTTTACCTTGCATTACCTATAAGCTTGAATAGTCTTGATCGCGAGGGTGCGAGATCGCTGAGTCCTCGTGGCTCACAGATTACTTACGCCAGATGCAGGGCCTGATGATTCTGCTCCAGGAGACGCGTACGAGCTCAAGTGGGAGTTCGATGAAGACTCTCAACGATACTACGTTTCCTTTCCCGATGATCAGTAGTGGTGCCCAGTTGGGGGTGAACGGGACCGTGTCGCATGTTGGGTTCTCTTTTATTTTGGCGCCGTAGTCGGGCCATGAGTGTTTGTATGATGTAATGTTATTTATGTACTTGATTGACGTGGCGAGTGTAAGCCAACTATGTTATCTCCCCTTTTATTATCATATTACATGGGATGTTGTGAAGATTGCCTAACTTGCGACATATGCCTTCAATGCGATTATGTCTCTAAGTCGTGCCTCGACACGTGGGAGCTATAGTCGCATCGAGGGTGTTACAGCAGGTCGCGTCACAACAAGAAGAAGCGCCGCATTAACGGCGACAACAGTAAGGATACGGCAGTTAATGCCGGATTCGGAGGCTATAAATCCGGTCAGCGGAAAAAGCCATTCAAAAGAAATCCTAGGGGCCCGTCCAGTTTGGACCGAATACTCGACCGCTTGTGCCAGATACATGGCACCCCCGAAAAGCCGGCCAACCACACCAACAGGGATTGTTGGGTGTTCATGCAGGCAGGCAAGTTAAATGCCAAAAATACAGACAAGGGGCTGCATAGCGATGACGACGAAGAGGCCCGGCCGCCGAACAACAGTGGACAGAAGGGTTTTCCTCCACAAGTGCGCACGGTGAACATGATATACGCAACCCATGTCCCCAAAAGGGAGTGGAAGCGCACGTTAAGGGACGTATACGCGGTAGAGCCAGTCGCCCCAAAGTTCAACCCATGGTCCTCCTGCCCGATCACCTTTGATCGAAGGGACCATCCCACTAGCATCCGTCATGGCGGATTCACCGCATTGCTTCTAGACCTAATTATTGACGGATTTCTTCTCACTACAGTCCTTATGGACGGCGGCAGCCTGAACCTGCTTTACCAGGATACAGTGCGGAAAATGGGCATAGATGCCTTGAGGATTAAGCCCACCAAAACGACCTTTAAAGGCGTAATACCAGGTGTAGAGGCCAACTGTACAGGCTCAGTCACACTTGAAGTGGTCTTTGGATCTCCGGATAATTTCCGAAGCGAGGAGTTAATCTTCGACATAGTCCCATTCCGCAGTGGCTATCACGCACTGCTCGGGCGAACCGCATTCGCCAAGTTCAATGCGGTACCGCACTACGCATACCTTAAGCTCAAAATGCCAGGCCCTCGAGGAGTAATTACGGTCAATGGAAACACCGAACGCTCCCTCCGAATGGAGGAGCACGCGGCGGCCCTTGTAGCAGAAGTACAAAGCAGCCTCTCCAGGCAGTTCTCCAGTCCGGCCATTAAACGACCGGACACCATCAAGCGCGCCCGGAGTAACCTACAACAAGACCGCCTGGCACGACCCGAGCAGGCGTAGCAATACGGCCCAGCCCCAGCCCTCGCAAAAATGCGATACCAGTACTTTGCGTACATAACTACGCTCTAGAAATACCATGGGTACAGGGGGAGGGGCACCATCACGGCATGCCCAAAACACAGCTTAAACCGCACCAGGGGCTGCCGATTTTTTAATTTTCTCTTACTTTCAGGACTCCACTCTTCGGAAGGCCAGTTCGGTAGTTCAATTCCCGCACAAACGATGCAAGAACCAAGGAAGCAGACAAGCCATGCCGCATTACGGAACTCCCAGGTGGTCTCTATCACGAGCAGTATACCTGTTTCGCATACTATTCCGCAGCTTGCCCCTGGAACGGACATGTTACATAGTCCAACCTTTTGCTTATCGCATTATTTGTATCGTTCTGCTTTGATCGCAGCCCTCTTTAATAAACAATGCATAGCTTTTGTCTATTTTTGCATTGCTCTTTTTTTAATATATGTTCCTTAACAACATGTTGCATCCGTACACTTTGTTACAACCAAAATACACCAGGGGCTTTAGTACCCCTCAATATGGTGTGAGAAGTCCGAACACTTTAACAAGTGCGGCACCCCGAACTTATAGCGTTATATGCATCGGCTCTGAATCATGTCTTGGGTCAATAGTTGGGTTTGCCCTGTTTTGGTGCCTTACGTTCCGCTATCGGCTAAGGTAGCACTAGGAGAACCACTGCGACTGTGCCCCAGTTGAGATGGGTCGAGCACCTCAGTGGAGAAAGCTAAAACTGATTGTCATGATGAAGCGAGAGCTGGTCGCTATTCGAGAGGTTTTTCGAGTCCCTAAAGACTTATGCCGCTTAGAGCGAGGAGCCGGCTTTGTCCGGCCAAGGCGTGGATAGCTCCCCGAACTCGGTCTTCCGAATACCAGGGGCTTCGCCGAAATTTAAAATTATAGAATTCTATGGCTAAGTGAGAGTGTTCACGCATTATAGTCCGATTGCCTTGTTCGTTGGGCTGAGCGCCTCCCTCGAAGGACCCAAACATGGGAAAAAGAGCGCTTAGGTTTATACCCAAACACCCCAGCACTAGCGGCACGGGGGCAGAAGCCGACGACTTGCCATCTCTCAGAATTGATAAACAGCCGCATAGAAGGTAATATTTTAAATTCCAACAGCATTGCTTAGCGCATATGAACAAGTTTTCAGCGCACAGGACAAGACGAGCAAGTTTCACTCAAAAATTACATCCCTAGAACATTCATCCGCCACAAGGCAGGCACCCTTTAGAACATCCTTATAATAATTCTTGGGCTTGCGATGCTCTTTCCCTGGCGGTGGCCCGTCCTTCACAAGCTTCTCAGCACCCAGCTTGCCCCAGTGCACCTTAGCACGGGCAAGGGCCCTACGGGCACCTTCAATGCAGACAGAGCGCTTGATGACTTCGAGCCTTGGACAGGCCTCCACCAGCCGACGCACCAGCCCGAAATAGCTCCCAGGCAGAGCCCCTCCAGGCCACAGCCGAACTATGAGGCCCTTCATGGCCTGTTCGGCCGCCTTGTGGAGCTCGACCAGTTGCTTCAGCTCATCGCTCAGGGGCACAGGGTGTCCGGCCTGAGTATACTGAGACTAGAACACCTCCTCTGTCGAGCTGCCCTCCTTGGCTCGATAGAATGCGGCGGCATCGGACACACTCCGGGGAAGATCTGCGAACGCTCCTGGAGAGCTCCGGATTCGGGTAAGTAACAAGTAACTCACGTTTATGTGTTTGCTTTGCATAAAGAATGCCTTACCCGCCACTATCTTCTTCACCTCATCCAACTCCTGGAGGGTCTTCTGGGTTTCGGCCTTGGCAGACTTGGCATTTTCAATAGCCGCCGCGAGCTCGGACGCTCGCGTCTTTGAGTCAAGCTCCAAACTCTCATGTTTTTCCATGAGAGCCTAGAGCTCTTGCCGTACCTTGCCAACCTCGGCCTCATACTTCTCCCGCTCGGTGCGCTCCGTGGCCGCCCTCTTCTCAGCCTCGACCAGCGCTTGCTTAAGGGTCGCCACCTCAGACGTGGCCACTACAATAGCCACGATAATCCTGTCATTTTTTGCAATTGCACCTTTTTGATATATATTTAAACAAGGTATTTCTTACCTTCATTGTCCTCGAGCTGCTTTTCGGCACGCCCGAGCTCTTGCTCAGACCGCTCGAGGTTCTGCTTTAGCGTGTCCACTTCCACAGTCAGTGCGGCGGACGCAAGCAGAGAAGCCTGCATACGCATATTGACTCCTTTTTGTTAGACTCCTGCGAATTTTATTTGATCCTCTATTCGGCTTTTCTTCTCGAACGCCAAATAGAGCATCAGGGGCTACTGTCTATGCAGTAATATTATTTACACATTCTTTACTTACCTCAAAGCCTGTTAAAAGGCTAGCACAAGCTTCAGTCAGTCCGCTCTTAGCGGACTGAACCTTCTGGACCACCGCACTCATAATGGTGCGGTGCTCCTCGTCGATGGAGGCGCCTTGGAGCGCCTACAACAGATTGTCCAGCGCCTCTGGTTGGACGGGGGTCACCACCACGGAGGGCCTGCTCCTCTTGGAAGGAAGTTGCCTGCCGGACTCTGGAACCTTTGAAGGTTCCGGAGCGGTGTCCGGCCTAGAGCCGGACTTGGAGCCCTGGGAGATTTTTTTCCCTGTCACCCCTGGAGTCCGGGAGGTCGCCTTGCGGCGCCTCCAGGACCACCTCCTCCCGGCTTGGAACCTGTTGGGACAACACTTCGGCGTTGTCCGTAGGGCGGGGGAGGAAGCCGTCGGAAGCGAATTCACATCCGATGAGTCCAGTGAACCGCTCGACGACGCGTCGAGCCGGTCTTTGGGTGGGGTGCATAATCATATTCAACATAAGTGAAAGCTGTGCAATAAAGGAATACTATGAATTACTCTGGTATCCGGATACTTACGATTTCGCCAGGGGCTTGGCCCTGGTCGGCCACTCCTCTTCGCCGTCGTCGGCGTTGGTGGAGTAGTCCGGAGGAAGGGTTTTCCCCTTCTTGGACCCTTCGGCCTCCCCAGTTGGGGCAGCCTTCCTTTTCTTCCCTTCCCCCGCTGGAGGGGGAGAGGTCTCTTCTTCCTCCTCCTCGTCTTCATGGGAGGAGTGCGTCTTGGAGCCGTCCGATGATGGATCCGACGCCTCCTGGCGCCGGGCACTCTTTCGAGTCCCCGTGGCCTTCTTCTTGGCCTTCTTCTCCGGCACCACATAGGGTGCCGGAACCAGCAGCTTCGCCAAACGAGCGTCCGCTGGGCCTTCGGGCAAAGGAGCCGGACAGTTGATTTGTCCGGACGTCTCCTGCCAATCCTGTCAAAGGCAAGGGAGCTTAGATCCCGCATGGAGTCAAACTATGAAAAACTGATACCCTGTAGAAGATAAAAATAGCTTATCGCACGAGCATGACGCTGTGTGTTGAATCCGCGATCCTCGGTTGCGGATGCGGGGGCCTCGGCACCTTTTGAAAGCACCTTCCAGGCATCTTCGTACATCGTGTCGAAGATCCTACTCAGAGTTCGGTGCCGCGCCGGGTCGAACTCCCACAGGTTGAAAGCCTGTTGTTGACACGGGAGGATCTGGCGAATGAGCATAACCTGGACTACGTTGAAAAGCTTGATCTGCTTGTCCACCAGGGTTTGGACGCATGTTTGGAGTCCGGTCAGCTCTCCTTTTTTACCCCATAACAGGCCCGTCTCTTTCCAGGACGTGAGCCGTGTTGGGGGTCCGGATCGGAACTCGGGGGCTGCGACCCACTTAGGGTCGCGCGACTCAGTGATGTAAAACCACCATGATTGCCACCCCTTCAGGGTCTCCACAAAGGAGCCCTCGAGCCATTAGATGTTGGGCATCTTTCCCACCATGGCGCCTCCGCACTCCGCCTGGTTGCCGCGCACCACCTTCGGCTTGATGTTAAAAGTCTTGAGCCATAGGCCGAAATGGGGGTGGATGCGGAGGAAGGCCTCGCACACGACGATAAACGCCGAGATGTTGATGACAAAGTTCGGGGCTAGATCGTGGAAATCCAGGCCATAGTAGAACATGAGCCCCCGGACAAATGGGTGGAGAGGGAAACCCAGTCCGTGGATGAAATGGGGGAGGAACACCACCCTCTCATGGGGCCTAGGGGTAGGGATGAGCTGCCCCCCTTCGGGAAGCCGGTGCGCAATGTCGTTGGACAAGTATCCGGCCTTCCTTAGTCTTTTGATGTGTCCCAGCGTAATGGAGGAGACCATCCACTTGCCTCCCGCTCCGGACATGGCTGGAGAAGGTTGAGGTGAGGAGTGTGGATTTGGGCGCTGGAGCTCGAGTGCGCGAAAATTGATAGGCAAAGGAGGAAGAAGGCGTAGGTGAAAAGGTGGATCCTTATCCGCTTATATGGGTGGACGCAACTATGCGTCCCCACCAGCCTGGTAAAAGTCGCTTATCTCCCAAGTGCCATAATCAATGGCGCGGTTGGGTTACCCACGCCCGTATTGATGAGGATCCCAAAATAGGGGACACGATCTCTGCTTTAACAAGACGTGCCAAGGAAACCGCCTCGCATAACACGCTGAGATGGGACAGTAAAACGGTTCGAATAAAAGCTTGGCCGTGGTGTGATGTCACACTATAGAATACGTCAGCAGATTAGATTTGTGTAAATATTATCCTCTCTATGGTAATATGTGGAAACTTATTTTGCAGAGCCAGACACTATCTTTGTGTTCAAAATCTTCTATGAAGTACTTGGAGGAGGAACCTGCCTTGAAATGCCGAAGACAATCTACGCGCCGGACTCGTCGTCATTGAAGCCTGGTTCAGGGGCTACTGAGGGAGTCCTGGATTAGGGGGTGTCCGGATGGCCGGACTATACCTTCAGCTGGACTCCTGGACTATGAAGATACAAGATTGAAGACTTCGTCCCATGTCCGGAAGGGACTTTCCTTGGCGTGGAAGGCAAGCTTGGCGATACGGATATGTAGATCTCCTACCATTGTAACCGACTCTATGTAACCCTAAACCTATCCGGTGTCTATATAAACCGAAGGTTTTTAGTCCGTAGGACAACGTATTCATACACAATCATACCATAGGCTAGCTTCTAGGGTTTAGCCTCTCTGATCTCGTGGTAGATCTACTCTTGTACTACCCATATCATCAATATTAATCAAGCAGGACGTAGGGTTTTACCTCCATCGAGAGGGCCCGAACCTGGGTAAAACTTCGTGTCCCTTGCCTCCTGTTACCATCCGGCCTAGACGCACAGTTCGGGACCCCCTACCCGAGATCCGCCGGTTTTGACACCGACAGGTACCTTCTCTTCGACCACAACCCCCTACCCTATTGTGCTGCCAAGGATACCCATGGGCTCCTTCTGGGGTCCCAGTGCACCCCCGACAACATGTTCTTGCCCCTCTGTGGCAGTGATCTCGGCGGCCTCCTCCGCGGCGTTCTTCCCTATGCTAGCCACCTCCTTCAACAAATCTGGCTCTTCGCTTAAAGGAGTTGCAAGTAGATCCAGTAGTCAAAGGCAGTAATACAGTATCACTGACAAGTCAGAGATGCATAGTAGAATGATAAGGAAAAACATGAGAGGAAAAGCAGATAAGTTACCCGGAGAGGTTTGTCAGGCGAAAGCCTCTGTATCACTGGCAACATCAGCTGTAGGGCCAGGATTGCCACTCGCTCCTTCGGTGACCACGGCCTCACCCTGTAAGGACACTTCCATGGGAACCCTTGGCGGGGATCCATCGGCTGTATCAACGGGCGGGGTGGCCCCTCTTGCAGGGGCTCATCTTGGGTGGTCTTCTCTCCTCCTTTGGCCTCAACGGTGGGGATCTCGCCACCATCATCACCGGCAGGAGGAATCTCCTCTACACTTTCCAGTCGGGGGCTGAGCTGGGGGCTTGGTGTCGGGACGCTCGTGCCGCTCTCTGCCGGGCGCGTCCCTCCCATCGTCGTCGGTGGCTCCATGCGTTTGAGCCGCTTGGACTGGTGGACGAGGGTCTCCGTATCCTCCTCCTCCTCCCTGTCGACAATGGCAAGCAAGATCAGTCAATAGATACAAGCAAACATGCTGAAGATATTACAAAGAGAAGAGAAGAAGGAGGACGGTCTCACTTACAGTTCATCAATAAGCATGGAGCTTAGCTCAAACTCCATAGGAGGCGTGGAAGCCCTGCTCCTCTTCTGGGGTGGGGGAACAGAGATCTCCGGTAGCTTTGACTCCTGCCAGGACACGAGATGATCCGAAGAAGATGAGCTCTACGAAGAGCTCAAACTCGACCGGACGCTAGGGTTGTCCTCCATGGCAGATGTCTGCCCGGCAGGAGGACCCTTGGCCCCGGGAAACCGGCGGGAGTGTCGTCGCACGACTTTAGGAAAGATGCTCTTGGTGGCAGCCTCCTTCACCTTCTTGGAGGCAGGCGCAGGATCAAAGACCATTGCTCCTTGATTAGCGGCCCACTTATGAGGACGCGGGTCCAAGACCGGCTTGGGAACCTGAGGGCCTGCAGCAAGCCATTCCTCTGCGGGCTCCTCTGCCTTCACAACCTGTTATACATCCTGGGCCTCCGTCACCGTGGTGTACAGAGCCACCATCCCGGAAGGGTCATCCCCGGCAGGTTCGTCCTCGGCACCCTTGCCCCCGGTAGGATTATCCCCCGCAATCCCTTCCGAGGCCTGTGCCTCGCCTCTGTCGTGGGATGAGCCTCCCTCGTCAGTCCCCCCCTTCCCACTGCCGTTTTCTTGGCCTTTGCCATTGTTGTGGCCCTCAGTGCCCTGTCCTCCCCGAGCCACTTCTTAATGTACGCCACCTCTACTGTGGAGGTGCACTTGTACACTTCGGTCTCCACCTTAGAGGCCCGCTCCACCAGGGTGGAAGCCCACTCAAGCTATTCGTCAAGCGAGGGCAATTGGAAATCGCTCGCAACTCTGTGGCATTGCAATCTGGCATCCACTTCAGAATCTGATCCCTGGCAGAGTTGATGTTCAGTGGGATGATGTTCACCGGCAGTTTGAATAGCCCAGGACGGCCGAACAATTGATCGTACAACCAGGCATGGTTGTACATCGTCAGGTTATTGGCCAGGCCAGGGAGCAATCTCATTCTGTCTACAGCATCTCCGTACTCCTAGGCAAATCTATCCCTCTTCTGCAACGACGCGATTCGACGAAGTAGAAAATTGGCGCCTACATGCTAGACAGTCAGCCCGGGAGCCTTCAGGCGAGTGATCATGTTTATTGCCGGGCGGAGCCTGTCGTCAGTAAGGCCGAATGCTCTAAAGTCATTGCCGCGCTCGAGGCATTCCATTCACGCCTGGCAGAACTTTGGGGCCTCCTTCTTCTGAATCCAGCACCAGTCTCCCCTCTACTCCTCCCACCTGCGGCGCTGCTGGCCGGGGAAATAATCCCAATTCCCCCTCGGCACCACCCATGGCATCCAGCTTATATTCCCGGAACG
Source organism: Triticum aestivum (assembly GCF_018294505.1). Lineage (NCBI taxonomy): Eukaryota > Viridiplantae > Streptophyta > Magnoliopsida > Poales > Poaceae > Triticum > Triticum aestivum. Next base: position 458,654,772 of record NC_057812.1, on the reverse strand, counting down.
TTGTCTTTTGTTCTCCACCCGCGGGACGAAGTAATGCCTAAATAGATCAACATTGGGGGCGAACCCAATGAAATTCCCGCACAGGTGGGCAAAGATCGCCATGCACGCCATTGCATTTGGCATGAAATCCAAGAGGTGGAATCCATAGATTACCATCATTGCTTCAAGGAAATCTGAAAAGGGAGGGCAGAGACCGCAGATGAAATACACACAAAATTTTTTGTATGAATCTAGCGGGTCCTCTTCCCCCTGCGCCAGAACATTGGAAGCGCCATGCCCTTTTGGAACCTCCCTCCCCCATAGATATACATACCTCGCCTGGAGCACATTCCCGTAGAGATTTGACGGAGAAAGACGATGTCTCCCCTTCACTTCTTGTCCAGCTCGGTCGCCCTTTTGATCCCCCCGGCGGCCGCCCGTTTCCCCTAGCAACGGGTTTCTTCCCCATATCCCCTGTGTTGTGGTGAGAAAATGGGGAGAAAGTCGAAAGGAGATCGATAGTGAATGTGGGTGAAAGGAGAGGGTGGTTGCTTGGCTTGCAGAGGGAGATGATGGGGAGGCAAGGGAGACGACGAATGAGCAGTTCCCTTCCACATTTTCTCCTCTTTAGGAAAATGGTGTGGGTGAGGGAGAGACTCTTCAGAAAAGTTACTGTTTCACATTAACTGCTGCAGTCCCACTACCCCATGTTCCGCGGTAATTACGCGAAGTGGATGTTGGTTATCATGACAAACCAATGCACGCGTAGCCTTTCCTCGCCATGTGTCCACGCACTATTTGGGGCCTAACCTAACGTGCCTGGGGACACATATGGCTCAGGCCCGGGGGCTACTGTCGGGGTAAACAAACAGGGGTATGTGTTCCCCCTGACTTGTGCACGGACAGACGACCATCAGGCTAACAAAGAACCAAGATCTGATCAAGGCACAAAAGATCAGCCCTTTGAGGGATCAGAAATGCGGATCAAGAAGACCAAGACAAGCCAGAGAAGCAAGATATCGCTAAGGAAAGAACCTCCCTTGCTGGGCAGGCGGGCCTAGAAAGGTTGGGATTGCCCCGGAAGCAAGCCTCCAGATCGTCCCGGTAGGCCTGCCCTGGCTCGCGGAAGCAGACAACCCCACCGCACCACCTCATAGCGTCGGACACCATCAATCAGTGCGGTGTCAAGCTCCTAAGTGACTAAGTGGCTACTCCCTGCCACATGGCAGCCACTTCCTATAGAAACTACCTCCAAATGACACCCGTTCTGAGACGTGTCAAGCAAGCAGGCGCGAAGCTGGCAAAACAGCCCGACAGGGCCTGCCGGGCAAGCCGTGATGTGACATTGAGCAGCGCATTTAATGCGCTTTGTCAGCCTGCAGAGTTAGGTATGATAACACTGTTTGCTATATAATCAGTATGTAAAGAGCGATTTGCCACTATGGTGACCCCTTGATCTATAAAAGGAGGCCCATGGCAACCATAGAGAGGATTCAGACCTCCACACATTCATACGTGTGTAGCTACTCTCGCCCCGAGGAAACCTTGCCGGGCAAGAGCATTGCGCTTTTCCTCCATTCTCCACCATCAATCCACCAAAGCAGGAGTAGTGTTTTACGCCATGCGGTGGCCCGAACCTAGGTAAAACTACCCGTGTAATCCATGTCGCGATGTGTTATGCTTCTCCGCTATTTGTGCAACGTGCCCATCCCCCCGCCAAAACAAAAGGGGCTCGTAGCCCCGTAGGTGGCCGTGGTCTCCCACGACAGTTATGTTATGTTGTTAGTTAGGGGAGTAGGTTAGTTAGGCAATGTTGTTAGTTAGGTTATGTTGGAGCAATTTACATAGTACGATTAACAAATTAGCAAATGTTGTTAGTTAGGTTATGTTCTAGGATTCTAGGGTCAATAGGTTAATTTGGTTATGTTGTTAGTTAGGGAGATAGGTTATGTTGTTAGTTAGGGAAGTAGGTTTACATATAATTTACTTAGGTGAATACTTAGTGAGAGAGGGAGAGGGACAGAGATTATGTGAATACTTAGTGAATTTACTTAGTTTTTATTAGTAGTTAACTGGATTTTGTTATGCACTTAATTTTTGAATTAGATTCTGAAATTTGGACATGTGTTCTATGTTGCATAATTGTTCTGCACCCAATGTGTAGTTGTTCTAAACCCAATGTTCTGCACCCAAGTGGCCTATGAATGTGCCCAAGTGTCCTATGAATTGTTCGATTGTGCCCAAGTGGCCTTTTGTTCTTTCCAGGGATATTATGCGAGTGGCCTATGTTTTGCCTGAATGTTGATTCATTTCCATTCCGGCAATTTTTAGGCACTCGATTTGTCCACTTTTTAGCAAAGGTCATGCTGAAATTTTTCGTGAATTTCGGCATGACTTGCTAGAAACTAGGACATATCGAGTGCCCAGGATTTGCTGCATTGGGAATGAATCAACATTCCGGCAAAACATAGGCTTATTTTATGTCATTATTCATTTTATGAGGTCTAGTAATTGACTAGACTTAATCGTAGAAACATGGCTAACAACGATGAAAGAGAGTGTTCTGGTGATTGCAATGTCTACGAGGCGGCAGACAACTATTTGAACTATATGGATGAGCAACAGTTGTTGTAGTACCCCCTGTCACATCCAAGGGTTGCACCAAGACCGACACCGGCGCCGAGACCGGCACCTGCTACTTGTTAAGCTTGCGTTGGTTTTTCCCTTGAATAGGAAGGGTGATGCGGCAAAGTAGAGATAAGTATTTCCCTCAACTTGAGAATCAAGGTATCAATCCAGTAAGAGACAACACGGAAATCACCTAATACCTGCACAAACAATCAAACAACTTTCACCCAACATGATAAAGGGGTTGTCAATCCCTTCACGGTTACTTGTAAAAGTGAGATCTGACAGAGATAGATAAACGATAAAGTAAAGGACTTCTATAACTACCAAACATTCGGATTTTAGCAATAGGCAAAAAGGATTCTTACTTCACTCTAATTATGTACATGCATGGATTAGAATGACTAATTTTACTTTCACGTGCACTCCTCCCTCTAATTACATGCATATATGCACTAAAGGATGCAAAGCTGATGTCATTCTAGATTCTTTTTTTTCAAACTTCAAAATATTTTGTAGCTCAAACCGTCTCTTCGATTGAAAAACCGTCTTCACATAAAAAATCACCTCGACGAGATCTTCAAAACTAGATCCCATGTTGATATGTTTTGATGACTTTTTTTTTGGACCAAAAGTTACCACATCTAGGCTACATAAGTTATCACGTCTGTCATACATAAGTTATCACGTCTGTCATACATAAGTTACCGTGTCATTTACACAAAAGTTTCCGGGGTATGTTTTCAACAAACTTTTATCCCAGGGTCAAAAATTGATTATGATATTTTAAGTGAGTTATCAGCTTTGTTGTGTATATTACCATGTTCCACAAAAGTTATCGCGGTATGTTTTTCAACAATTTTCATTCCCCTCGGTCAAAAAATTACCGCGATATTTGTATATGAGTTATCAGCTCTCATGTGCGTGTATTACCATATTGTTTACACATGAGTAATTGGGAGGTATTTTTTACAATATTTTTCCCTGGTCAAAAAGTTACCACGTCCGGCTTAAGAAAGTTATCAGCTCTGTTGTATGTATATTATCATGTTATTTACACACGAGTTAGTAGGGTACATTTCAATAAACTTTTATTCCGAGGTGAAAAGTTACCATGGGGTTTGTAGTGAGTTATCAACTTTATTGTGTGTGTATACCGTGTTATTGCACACAAAGTATTAGGAATATGTTTTTCAACAATCCCCCCCC
>NC_057812.1:458635165-458650707 GCF_018294505.1 Triticum aestivum | reverse complement strand
TGTACCTAAGTTATCACGCACTACGATGCATATAATTCACTGTTATTTGCCACAAATTTTTATCGGGGTTATGTTTTCAACAACGTTGTTTCCCTGGGTCAAAGTTATCATGATGTTTGTACCTAAGGTATCAGGTATGTTGTGTGTATATTACCATGCTATTTATATAGAAGTTATCACGGGTGCGCCTTCAACAACTTTTTCCCCTAGATAAAAAGTTATCGTGGTGTTTGTACATAAACTATCAGGTCGGTGGTGCATATAATGCATTGATATTTGCCACAAATTTTACCAGGGTTTCAACAACCTTATTTCCCCGGGTCAAATTTATCATGATGTTTGTACCTAAGTTATCAGGTATGTTGTGTGTGTATTACCATGTTATTTATATAGAAATTATCACGGATGCGTCTTCAACAACTTTTTCCCAGGTAAATAGTTACACGGTGTTTGTACCTAAGTTATGATATATGCGATACGTATATTACCATGCTATTTTACACACAAGATATATGCGGTATGTTTTCCAACAACCCCCCCCCCCCACTCCTCGTCAAAGTTATCGTGATGTTTGTATCTAAGTTATCAGGTCTGTGGCACGTATATTACCATGCTATTTATATATACGTTACCGAGAGTGTTTTCAATAAAAAGAATCCCCATGCCAAAGTTATTGTGATGTTTGCGAGTAAATTATCACGCCCATGATGTGTGTCATGTTATTTACACAAAACTTAATGACTAGCCATCACTTCCGTTGTCACAAACACCCGCATGTCATCGAAAAAATGGATCTCTTTGTAAGAAACACAAGATTGAAGCCAGTATTCACCGGGAAAATATCTGGTGCTCCGGGAGCACCTAAGATTAGGTGCTCCCGTGCGAGCTCGTCCATTGGATCTCAAATCCAAGAGCTCCTGTGAAATGATGAACTTTTTTGCAAAAAACCCTCGTAAAATCCGAAAAATGCACGCAAGTACAGCAGCTACAGCAACTCCTCGTATGTCGTTGGATCTGAGATCCGAGGGCCCAGAAGTCTGTATCATGGGAGCACCTCTGCTCTCATATCACAGGATACTCGCCCAGTATTTACCAAGTGGAATGGCATGCGGACAAAAATTGAGACACTAACTCGTGAGTACAATTTCTTGCTAGAATATTTTTGTGTCCTAGGTTAGGCATCATACAATTTGGAAGTTAGGCATGATATCATTTGTTTTTCTAAAAAATCATTGAACTTTAGGCATGGTAGATAGGCACGAAACAATGACAAAGAGTGCCCAGTCAAACATGTAGTTGCTCTCTTAAAATATAGAATTTAGTCTTGCGGTCAGATAGCACTTTATCCTAAGTTATTAATAACTAAAGCATGCTAGTGGATTGGCTAATGAACCAGTATTTATCTCCTTTGATAGCCTATGGACCTGGGATCGAATACCAATTCTTGCACACTTTTTCGCTTTGGTGTTTACCTCTAATCGGACTAAAAAAACCGCATGAACATCGAACAAGCGATACCCGCGGCCGCGCAATCAAATACCAAACATTCGGTCGTTACATTTCTCATAAAGTAAATACTTTTGGTATTTTTGGTTTATAGATCAGAAAGTAAAAGATTGCAAAATAGTAGATCGGAAACTTATATGATAGAAAATAGAAACATATATGATGGAAAATAGAAACTTATATGATGGAAAATAGACCCAGGGGCCATAGGTTTCACCAGAGGCTTCTCTCAAGATAGCAAATAATATGGTGGGTGAACAAATTACTGCCGAGCAGTTGATAGAAAAGCGCAAAGTTATGATGATATCTAAGGCAATGATCATGAATATAGGCATCACGTCTGTGTCAAGTAGACCGAAACGATTCTGCATCTACTACTATTACTCCACACATCGACCACTATCCAGCATGCACCTAGAGTATTATGTTCATAAAGAACGGAGTAACGCATTAAGTAAGATGACATGATGTAGAGGAATTAACTCTAGCATTATGATGAAAATTCCATCTTTTTATCCTCGATGGCAACAATACAATACATGCCTTGCTTCCCTTACTCTCACTAGGAAAGGACACCGCAAGATTGAACCCAAAGCTAAGCACTTCTCCCATTGCAAGAAGAACCAATCTAGTTGGCCACCGATAGTTCGAAGAGAATTACAGATGATATGAAATCATGCATATAAGAATTCAAAGAATATTCAAATAATATTCATAGGTAAGATGATCATAAATCCATAATTCATCAGATCTCGGCAAACACACCGCAAAAAAAATTACATCGAATAGATCTCCAAGAACAGCGAGGAGAACATGGTATTGAGAATCAAAGAGAGAGAAGAAGCCATCTAGTTACTAACTATGGACCCGTAGGTCTGTGGTAAACTACTCATGCTACATCGGAAGGGAAATAGAGTTGATGTAGAAGCCCTCTGTGATCGAAGCCCCTCCGGCAGGGTGCCAGAAAAGGTCCCTAGATGGGATCTCACGGGTGCAGAAGGTTGCGGCGGTGGAAACGTGTTTTCGTGGATGCCATTGGTGGTTTGGGGATATATGGGAATATATAGGCGAAAGAATTAGGTCAGGAGGTGCATGAGGGGCCCACAAGGGTGGGGGGCGCGTTCTCCATCCTTGTGGCCACCTCGTGGCTCCTCAGACTTCATCTCAAAGTCTCCTAGTTTTCTTTTCATCCAAGAAAAATCATCACGAAGGTTTCATTCCGTTTGGACTCCGTTTGGTATTCCTTTTATGTGGAACTCAAAAACAGGGAAAAAACAGGAACTGGCACTGGGATCTAGGTTAATAGGTTAGTCCCAAAAATAATATAAAATACTATACTAATGCATATAAAACATCCAAAACAGATAATATAATAGCATGGAACAATAAAAAATTATAGATACGTTGGAGACGTATCAAGCATCCCCAAGATTAATTCCCGCTCGTCCTTGAGTAGTTAAATGATAAAAACAATTTTTTATGTGGAATGCTAACTAACATATTTATCCATGTAGTTTATTTATTGTGGCATGAATGTTCAGATCCGGAAGATTCAAAACAAAAAGTTTAATATTGACATAAAAACAATAATACTTCAAGCATACTAACAAGGAAATTATGTCTTCTCAAAATAACGTGGCACTATAGGTGGAATAGAAGGTGGTTGTGGAGAAGACAAAAAGAGGGAGATAGTCTAACATCAACTAGGCGTATCAATGGGCTATGGAAATGCCCATCAATAGATATCAATGTGAGTGAGTAGGGATTGCCATGCAACAGATGCACTAGAGCTATAAGTTTATGAAAGCTCAAAAAAAAAGAAACTAAGTGGGTGTGCATCCAACTTGCTTGCTCATGAAGACCAAGGGTAATTTGAGGAAGCCCATCTTTAGAATACACAAGCCAAGTTCTATAATGAAAAATTCCCACTAGTATATGAAAGTGACAACATATGAGACTCTCTATCATGAAGATCAGAGTGCTACTTTGAAGCACAAGTGTGGAAAAAGGATAGTAACATTGCCCCTGCTTTTTCTTTTTCTTTTTTGGGCCATTTTATTATTATTTTGTCCTTTTCTCTCCCTTTTTTTACTACTTCACATGGGGTAATGCTCTAATAATTAATATCATCACACTTTTATTTACTTACAACTCAAGAATTACAACTCGATACTTTGAACAAAATATGACTCTATATGGATGCCTCTGGCGGTGTATCGGGGTGTGCAATGACTCAAGAGTGATATGTATAAAAATGATGAAAGGTAGCTTTGCCACAAATACGATGTCAACTACATGATCATGTAAAGTAATATGACAATGACGGAACGTGTCATAATAAACGGAATGGTGAAAAGTTGCATGGCAATATATCTCGGAATGGCTACAGAAAGGCCATAATAGGTTGGTATGGTGGCTGTTTTGAGGAAGGTTTATGGTGGGTTTATGGCAATGGCGGAAGTTACGTGACACTAGTGAGGCTAGCAAAGGTGGAAGTGTGAGAGTGCATATAATCCATGGACTCAACATTAGTCATAAAGAACTCGCATACTTATTGCAAAAATCTATTAGTCATCCAAACAAAGTACTACGTGCATGCTCCTAGGGGGAAAAATTGGTATGAAAAGACCATAGCGCATCCCCGACTTGCACTGATAAGGAAGACAATCAAAAAATATCTCATGCTCCAACTTCGTTACATAACTGTTCACCATATGTGCATGCTATGGGACTCACAAACCTTAACACAAGTATTTATCAAATTCACAACTAATCACTAGCATGACTCTAATATCACCATCTTCATATCTCAAAACAATCATAAGGAATCAAACTTCTCATAGTATTCAATGCACTTTATACGAAAGTTTTTATTATATCCCTCTTGGATGCGTATCATATTAGGACTAAATTTATAACCAAAGAAAATTACCATGCTGTTTAAAGACTCCCAACATAATATAAGTGAATCATAAAAGTTCATCAATTTCTAAAAAATAAAGCCATCGCCGTGCTCTAAAAAGATATAAGTGAAGCACTAGAGAAAAATTGCCTAGCTCAAAAGATATAAGTGAAGCATATAGAGTATTCTAATAAATCACGATTCATGCGTGTCCCTCTCAAAAGGTGTGTACAACAAGGATGATTGTGGCGAACTAAAAATCAAAGACTCAAATCATACAAGATGCTCCAAGCAAAAGACATATCATGTGGTTAATTAAAATATAGCCTCATGTAAAGTTACTGATAGACGAAGACGAAAGAGGGCATGCCTTCCGGGGCATCCCCAAGCTTAGGATCTTGGTTGTCTTTGAATATTACCTTAGGATCTTGCCACTCCTTATTCCATAGTCCATCAAATCCTTACCCAAAACTTGAAAACTTCACAACACAAAACTCAATAGAAAATCTCATAAGCTCCGTTAGTATAAGAAAATAAATCACCACTTTTGGTAGTGTTGTGAACTCATTCTTTATTTATATCGGTGTAATTTAGATACATTATAACTGAGCACTTTTCCTACCTTCTCAGGCCTAGCCATCTGATTTACACTTTTAGGCCTTTTAACCGTCTGATTAAACTTTGAGTGTAGTACTTACCCCGACTGGACTGGGAAGCTGCTCCCGTATCAAAATTAGAGGCATGTGGTTAATTGGGCCGCTCTCGCATGAAGCCCATTCAAATTTACAGGAACCATTGAATGTGTTCCACTAAAAAAACATCGAACATGCAAGACACCGGTCTCCCTTCGCTCGACACCCTCCTCCCCTTGCGTTTCGACTTCTTCCGCACTGTCACTGTCTCTTTATCTCTCCAGACCTAATGGCACTCCAGCGCCGGTGGCGGCGACGCATCACCCCACCCCCACCCCTTCTAGGTGATATCTACAGGATCACACGGCCCCCTCTCTCTCTCCAACCCAGAAACATATCAGCCACGCGGCAGCCCTTGCACACCTTCTTTATCTTGGTGGCGTGTCCAATCCCACATCACCGCCTCCACCTCTGCGCTCCATTTCCACACACAATTATCGTAAATTGCTCCATCTGAGTTCATCAAGGATAAAGAAGATATCCCAGATATTCGTTTCCCTGGAATATAATGGAAGATATTTTGCAAATCCCCGCAATGGAAGATTGTTGAGATTGCTCCATCCGGTTGTTGTCTTGCCACTGTTATTTTGTTGCTTCTATGGAAGATAGGTTAAGAAATACTATTATGGGGTTCTACACATAATATTCATCTTCCTGCAATCGGATTTCTGTCTACACGCACTACTGAATTAATAGATTGAACTTAGTCGCATACTTGAGAAAGATTAAAGCCTCGGTTTATTCAAGGTTTGTGACGCAATTTATATGGCAGTAGTACCTGTTGCATATGTTCAATCTGAAGCTGAGTTGGTCAGTATGTTTTCTTGCTATTTGATCTCTGATTAGTGTACTTCCTTCACTAATATATTTGGTTAATATTTTCCATTTTAAGACCAGACATGTTGGCTAGGTATGTTAACTTGCAGGTGAAAGAAACTATGCTTCTAAACAGTGAGGCTCGTGAAGCCACGACAAGGAAGAATAAGTAGTTCATTGCTTGCAACTATTTTTTGTCTGACTTTGTTCAAGATGTTTTCGTATCTCATGTAACTAAATACGACTGTGAGTCATCTTTAGGTGATGGTGCCCTCTCATATCTTCATCCTCCCGGGCTGTCTGATCGCGTAATTGCGCCTTTCATGGCCGTCCAATCAATCTCAGCATGTTGTCCTAAGCGGCTTTGAGGTCAGTGGAAAGTTTGATTTGACCTGTGATGTAATGTCTGATGGGAATACCAGAGAATGCTATTTCCAAATTGTGTTATGATGCTCGTTTGTGTCAAGATAGATTGCTGACATGGAGCACATGCATTATGTATTCTATAATTTTAAATTCAATGTAGGTAATCACTTCTTTAGTGATAGCACTGCCAAGTACTCCCTCTATTCCTAAATATAAGTTTTTTTAGACATTTCAAACGGAATACAACATACAGATGTATGTTGACATATTTTAGAGTGTAGATTCACTCATTTTTCTCCGTATGTAGTCGCTTGGTGGAATCTCTAGAAAGACTTATATTTAGGAACGGAGGGAGTACTTGCTGAATTGTTGTTATTATTGCAGATTATTTTGTTGGCCGGTAAGCAAGCAACACTGGACATGGTACAATGTGCTCACATTCCTCAATGGAATAGAAATCAGTTCAATTAGATGTAAGCTCTCTTTTTTCTTGTTAGATGTTCCGTAAACTCCCGAGCACAATGTTTATTTTTGTACTAATTACTCAGGTGATACATGGAAGATTCCACAAGACTTGATGATCAAAACAAGGACTCCTCCCCATCGGCGTATTCGGCTAGGACTCTTGTTATCCTAGGCCTTTGGTACATTATATAAACCGAGGCCAGGCTAGTCGATAGAGAATATATAAACATACAATCATACCATAGGCTAGCTTCTAGGGTTTAGCCTCTCTGATCTTGTGGTAGATCTACTCTTGTACTACCCATATCATCAATATTAATCAAGCAGGACGTAGGGTTTTACCTCCATCAAGAGGGCCCGAACCTGGTTAAAACATCGTGTCCCTTACCTCATGTTACCATCTGCCTTAGACGCACAGTTCGGGACCCCCTACCCGAGATCCGCCGGTTTTGACACCAACATTGGTGGTTTCATTGAGAGTTCTGCTGTGTGTTCGGCAAAAGGTTGATGGCTCGCTTGCAGATCAACTGCGACTTCGGCATCTTCGTCACCAGCTCGGCTGGTCACCTTGGTTCGACCAAGGACTGCGCCCCACCACCGATCATCATGTTCGGATGAGGGTCTTTATAAACATCAACTCCGATCTCTATCAAGATCATGGAGGAATCATCCAGGGAGCCCGGGGGCTCAACGTCAACATTGCCCTCGGGCGACCGTGCTGTTTTTTTGGATAGAAAACTTGTGTCCGTCGCCACCGCCTCCTCAACTGTCATTTTAATGATTGCTTCGGTGGAATTGTGCAGAATTGAGTCTACAAAATCCCTGGAAAATTTCGTCGAGTTCCGATGCAGGAATCTCTGGCAATCCACGATATACCGGAGCCCTGTTAAATCTGGACGGGAATCTAGATGAGTTTAGGGTGTGGTGTCCAGCTTCTAGCTCGGACGTCCTTTGGAAGATCCAACCGTTGATCGGCTGCAGAATCCCTATATCTACCACCTCTCAAACTTTCAGCTCGATCCGACCGTCCAAACTCCGGGAACCTTCCGATTAGTGCATCACTTTTCGGATCTGTTTTCTGCGCGAAAATGAATCCGACCCGAGTTCGTCTTTGTTATGAATGGGATTTCGGACATCCCTTTTGAAGGAAGTTTTGTATGGGGTATTGTGTTTTGTTCTCAAACACATCCCACTAACTTTAAAATCTTTTAAACATGATCTTCAACATCATGCTGGTGTCAAACCAGTCCGGCAATATTGCTCCACGGCTACCGACTTGGGCTAGACACGTCGTCACTTTGTTGAGCCGAGCTCAACTTATTCGGATGATCATCTCGGCAAGCCGAACAAGAGTTCGACACTGCGAAGGATAAATCATCACCAACATCGCCGCCCCACGGATTACCCAGAGCGGGCACACCGGCATCACCGCACGGTCACTTCATCAAGCCGGCATTGACCACGCCACGACCTGCATCGGCAGGGCCGCACTGTTGCTTCTTCAAGCCGGTGTCCATCACTCCGACCTACTTCGACTCATCGGCTAACATCGAGGCTTCGACGTCTCGGCTGGACCGGGGGCTTCGCCATCTCTTCATCAACCTACTCCGGAGACTTCGGCGTCACTAGCCGACCAGCTCCGTCACGTTAGCTGGACCGAGGGCTTTACCTCAGCGAGCCAGCCTTTACCAGCATCGCCATGCCGTCGCTTTATCGCCCATCAGGCAATGGGTGTGCGGATCGAGTCCCAATTTTGGGAATCACCTTTCTTCGGATTGCTACAACAAATAAACCAGGTGCTATTAATCCTAGTATGTTTTGCTTGTTTGGGTTTATTTTTCCCAAGGAATTATTACTCTGATTTGTCCATCATCTGTACACAGGTCTATCAAATGATGGCCGCATTAACGATGGTCGCGTGGTGGTTCGGTCAGTTTCCGTACATAGTCCGGCGAACGCCGCATCCGGAACTCGGACCGACCTGTGAATTCAGGCTTTGCCACACCTTTACCGCATCACGCCGACGCCCTGCATCGACATTGACTTCCGCGCCAGGCCATATTTCTTTTAATACTCACTTTGCATAAATTATTTATTATGCAACATTTTTTTATTATCATTACTATTATCTCTGGTTTGCACTATTTTTTGTGCACAGGAAAATGATCCGGGTTGGGCAGTATCGCCGACGCCCTGAATCTTCCATGTATGTCGGTGTCAAAACCGGCGGATCTCGGGTAGGGGGTCCCGAACTATGCGTCTAGGCCGAATGGTAACATGTGGCAAGGGACACGAAGTTTTACCCAGGTTCGGGCCCTCTTGATGGAGGTAAAACCCTACGTCCTGCTTGATTAATATTGATGATATGGGTAGTACAAGAGTAGATCTACCACGAGATCGGAGAGGCTAAACCCTAGAAGCTAGCCTATGGTATGATTGTTGTTCTGTATGTTGTCCTACGGACTAAAACCCTCCGGTTTATATAGACACCGGAGAGGGTTAGGGTTACACAAAGTCGGTTACAATGGTAGGAGATCTAGATATCCGTATCGCCAAACTTGCCTTCCACGCCAAGGAAAGTCCCTTCCGGACACGGGACGAAGTCTTCAATCTTGTATCTTCATAGTCCAGGAGTTCGGCTGAAGGTATAGTCCGTCCATCCGGACACCCCCTAATCCAGGACTCCCTCAGTAGCCCCTGAACTAGGCTTCAATGACGACGAGTCCGGCGCGCAAATTGTCTTCGGCATTGCAAGGTGGGTTCCTCCTCCAAGTACTTCATAGAAGATTTAGAACACAAAGATAGTGTCCGGCTCTACAAAATAAGTTTCCACATATTGCCATAGAGAGAATAATATTTACACAAATCTAATCTGCTGACGTATTCCGTAGTGTGACATCGCACCACGGCCAAGCCTTTATTCGAATCATTTTATTGTCCCACCTCAGCGTGTCATGCGAGGCGGTTTCCTTGGCACGTCTTGTTAAAGCAGAGATCGTGTCCCCTTATTCCGGGATTCTCATCAATACGGGCGTGGGTAACCCAACCGCTTATAGGACTCCTAGACTATAGGCAAGTCCAAACAGCCACGGAGAGGACGCTTGATATTCACCCTCTTTATAAAGGGACAAGGCTTTTACTTTTTTCCCTCCCATGCTCAATCGAATCCTTCCCCCACCTCAAGCTCAAACACCCAAAGTTCAGGTCAGGTTCTCCGAACCTTCAATCATGTCCGGATCTAGCCTTCAAGGCCGATGGGTGCCTTCCTCCATCATGGAAGAAGACATCAAAAGGTTGAGGGAGGCCAGATATCTGACCGCCGAGGTTTTGCATCACCTGCCTGCCCGAGGGCAACCCGTCCCCTCCCCGAACACAACAAGAACGTCGTGTTCGTCTCCCACTTCCTCCGAGGTCTAGGCCTTGCTCTGGATCCTTTCGTCAGGGGTTTGATGTTTTATTACGGGCTAGATTTCCATGATCTAGCTCCGGACTCCTTTCTTCATATCACGACATTTATTGTCGTGTGTGAGGCCTTCCTCCGGGTTACCCCTCACTTTAGCCTGTGGCTCAAGACCTTTGAAGTAAAGCCGAAGATGATCGAGGGGCAACATGCAGCGTGTGGAGGTGCCTCGATACGCAAGATGACAGGAGCTCCATGGCCCAAAGGTTCCATTCCAGAGGTGTCTGAATTGTGGCAACAGGAGTGGTTCTACATCACGGCTCCTAGAAGTGCCAAGTGGGCGGCCGCCCCTATTTTCTGCTCGGGCCCTCCACCACAGCTGATGTCATGGATCAGCAGAGGTCTGAGCTGGGGTCCAGCCAAGGACGTGCCTATACTACAAAGCTGCATTCGAGATCTCTTCAATGGAGATTTTAGTTTGGTTGCGGTAATACAAGTTATGCTGGTTCGTCAAGTCCAGCCTTGCAAACGCCGGCCCCTTCGCTTGTGGGAGTTCAATCCCGAGGGACCGCGTGTCATTCAAAATTTCCTCGGCCTGACGCACGAGGACATGTACAAGTCATTCTTCAGACCTCGGGTAGAGTGTCCAAAAATCACCGAGGATGTGGGCCTGAGCAGTAACCGTGCCGCCGAACAGGTAAGGAATCTTCCAGCCGAACATACTATCTCTCATTTGTTACGAAGTTATTTCTGAGAGTTCGCTTTTTGACCAAGACTGGCTAACAAAGGCGAAGTTGATTTGGTGTTCGGCCCCCCTCCCTGAGGGTTTGGACAATCCGATATTGGAAAAGATGCTCCAGGTCGCACCTTGCCCGGAGCCCTTGAAGGAAGATACTGGGGAGGATAAGACGGGCGGACGCGGGCCCCCAACGCTGCCCATTCTAACTGAGGGAGCGAGCATCTCCATGAAGGAAGACGACCGGAGGAGAAAAAGGACTGCGCCCGGGTATTCGGAAGCCGAAGCTTCCAAACGGGAGAAGAAGTCTCCCACTGAGGGTCCTACCTTGGGGGGTGCTTTTGCCGCACAAAGTCCGTGGGGGGATCAATTCTCCAGCGAGTCGTAAGTGACCCGAAATACTTTAACAGTACAGGTATGCCATCTTCTTCTTCTGAGAAAATAACCACCGCATATATCTTTGCAGTTCGGGCCTTAGCCCCTCTCAAATGAGCTCGTCTTCGGGGGATCTTCTTCCAGAGATGATGGAGAGCGAAACGCCTCCTCCGGACTCCTCCGCTCCGGAAGCGGGCGACCCCGAAGTGTTGTCACGGAGGGCCTCTCCGAGTCTGGTGAGCCCAGAAGATAATCCCATTGACCCCCGAAGATCCCAGTGTCCGGCTCCCGAAGAGAGCGGACAAAAGAGTCCGGCACCGTCTGGTGTGTGATCGGATGTTCTGATGGAGTTGGTGGGGCGAGCGGCCATCTCGGATGAACACCGTGTGCTGATGAATACGGTGATGGAGAGAATCTCGTCCGCCGAAAGCGGATTGCATGAAGCTTTTATGAGTCTACTGGCAGGCTTTGAGGTACGTAAAATAATGTATGATACTCCTGCACAAGCTAGGTGTGCCCTATGTAGATAGTAGCCCCTGAGACTCTGGTTATCATCGGAAACGACGATGAACAGAGGATCATATTCCCAGGTAATAACCATACTGCCTCTATGTGCAGGTGATGGAAGCTCCGGTGGCTGGCTGGACTAGCGGGTTTGCCCATTTAAAACGGCAGTTGGATGCGGCAGACGCCGACATCGAGCTTGTTAACAAAAGGCTTGACGAGGCACATGGTAAGAGTCATTATCTGGTAAACGCCACATAGTAGGAGCAGTATGATGCCAGTATCTTTAATATGTTGTGACTGCAGATGGAGCTGCCACTGTTGAAGCCTTGCGAGCAGAACTTACCCGAGCCAAGGAACAAGCGAGGTTTGGTAATGCGGCTGCTTTGAAGGCGGCCGAAGAGTTGAAAGATGAGAAGGCCGCGCATGGCGAGAGCCGAGATAAGATGGCCAAGATGGCCATAGAATTAAAAGCCGCTGCCGACCGTTGCCAGGTTCTTGAAAAGGAAAACCTAGCGAAGGCATCGGACCTTGAGAAGGCTGCTGTGACGAGAAAAGACATCTACTCTGCTATGAGGGCGAAGAAGGAGGAGCTGCGGGAAGCTGGGGATATTGTAGCTGGGAAATCCTTTATGTTGCGGAGGAAGTTCGGAGATCCACGGTATGCCTCCCTGGATCGGCTGTGGAGTTCGGAGGATGTGTATATGGATTTGGCGGCGAGCATTGCCGATGCGGCCAAGTACTTCCAGGGTCAGACGGACCGTGAAGTGGACCAGCTGTTTTGGACACAATTCCATTCTCCCGAGCGTTCTCTTTCATTGACTGACCAATTAGCCGAATGGGCCGAACTGAATAGGTTGTCCGGACTCGCCATGAGGTCTGTTGTGGATCAGCTATGGCCGGAAAGGCCAAAACCGAACAGTTATTTCAGCTTGGTGCAGCAGTTCCTTGACATGGTGCCACACATTAATGCGATGAAGAGGTCGGCGTGCATAGAGGGCTCACGGATGGCCTTTGCCCGTGTTAAAGCATATTGGGCGGAGATGGATGCTACCACAGTTGCACCACGGGATTCGGCCATAGGTTGAATGGTTGTTGAGCACTACTTTGAAGAAGTTCTTGAGGGTGCTCGTTTGATAGAGACCCAGTGCTCAAAAAATATTATGTTTGAGTGACATGTAATCTCATTTTAAGCGAAATGCTTTTATAAATTTTTATAAGGCTATTTTTATACTTTTGCCTGAAAGTAATATGATGCCTCCTGGGCGGTCGTTTATGTATACGTGTGTATAACCTGAAAGATTGCAGCCGTCGGCTTCAATCCCCATGCATATAATGCGGAGGTGCTCGCAAAAAACACGCGTTCACACTTAACCCAACTTCTTGGTCCTATTAAGGAGGTGATAGAGGAGCGAGTGAGGCAACCGGACTATAATGCTTTAGCACTTTCACTTAGCCATAGGAGTTTGACAGTGGGGCTACTAGATAGCCCCTGGTGGCTCCGCACTCTCCCGATCCCGGGGTGCGTACATGCCTGGCCGGAAAACGGCCCTTCGTTAAGGCGGAGGAATTCTAACATTCCAACAGGTCATCGAGTGGTTGACCAGTCTCACGCTATATCATGACAGTCAGTTTTCGGCTTTCTCTACTGAGGTGCTCGTCCGGATGAACCAGGGCACAATCGCAGTAGTTCTCCTGGTGCTACTTTAGCCAGTAAAGCGGAACGTAAGGCACCAAAACACAGGAGCCGGGCAAACCCAACATTCGACCAAAGACAATGATTCGGAGCTGATGCATATAGGGCCAAACTCGCGATGCCGAACACTCCCTAAGGTATTCGGTCTTTGTGGTATAAACCGTGCCTAAATAATGGCCTTTGTAAGAAGCCCCTTGTGTCCAGGTACGTGCATTGTTCTGACGTGGCCACATGCCAAGACGTCAGCATCCTTCTCAACGGTGGATATGTATCAACAAGAGACAGTAAAAAAGGTTTACGGAGGGTCTTAATCTAAAAAGAATCCTTGGAGCGGGTCCTTGCTGCACGTCTGTGCCCGTGTCTCCGTTGTGCCGTATCCTGGACGGGTGTAGCACGATGATCGTCTGTAAAAGAGAGGAATTTAGGTGAAAAAGTTGTCGTGCAAAAAGATAGTTTTTAAAGAAACCATGTATAATTCAAGATGAGGAAAAAGTGCCACTTGTCTTCGCGCGTTGAGCCCCTTGTATTGAAAAATAGGGGTGTGACCATTTATTCGGTATAAATAGCGGCGCCGGACTTGATTAGTTGTGTTTGAGGTCTTGACGACCTATTGGATGCCTTCGCTGGTCCAGGCGCCTTTAGTGTGCGGCTGCCAAGCCAGCCGCACTCTCTTCGGCATGCAGACCGGGCATCTTGATATTTCCGTTCACTGAAATGATGCCACGTGGACCGGGCATCTTGAGTGTGAGGGAGGCGTAGTGTGGTATTGCATTAAAGCGAGCAAAAGCTTCGCGTCCGAGCAGTGCTTGATAGCCACTTTGGAACGGAGCGATGTGGAAGGTTAAATGCTCGTGATGGAAGTTATTGGGGGAGCCGAAAGGAACTTGTAGTAGGAGGGAGCCCGTACAACGAGCCCCTGGGCCTGGCGTTACTCCTTTAAAGGTAGTATTGCTATGGCGAATTTTTGTTGGGTCTAACCCCATCCCGCGAATTGTATCCTGATATATTAGGTTTAGATTGCTGCCATCATCCATCAAGACTCGTGTGAAGTGATATCCGCCAATCACTGGGTCGAATACCAGGGCATCCCATACTGCGCGTCGGATACTTGCTGAGTAATCGCGATGGTCGAAAGTTATCAGTTGAGACGACCAGTGGCAGGACTTCGCGGTGACAGGCACTTGGGTATATTTTCCTGGGAGTGCCGCGTTGTTTTTTTCCTTGATCACGTGTAACACGTTTACTGTTTTTGACTTCTGGTGGAAATTTCTTTTGTTCCCCAGTGTCTTGCTTGGGAGGCTCGTCCTCGTCTTCACTTGGTGTATCCTCCCCCTTGTGTACGGCGTTGAGCTTGCCGGACTGCTTGAAGACCCAACATTCTCTGTCTGTATGATTAGCAGGTTTACCAGGGGTACTATGGATCTGACATACTTGGTCCAGAATTTTGTTGAGGCTGGACAGTTCATCCTTGGTGCCTTTAGAGGGCGGCTTCTGACCTCGCCGAGAGCTTTTGAATCCGGCGTTTACTGCCGTGCCCTTCGTGCTGTCTTCTTTATTCCGGCGTTTGTTATTGCTGTTGCGCCGTGATTTCCCGTTTCCATCTCTAACTTCAGATGTACTGGGGTCGCTGGTGCTGTATCTGGCTAGCCAACTGTCCTCACCCGCACAAAAGCGGGTCATGAGGCTTGTTAATGCGGCCATCGTTCTCGGCTTATTTTGGCCGAGGTGTCTGGCGAGCCATTCGTCACGGACGCTATGCTTAAAAGCTGCCAAGGCTTCGGCGTCCGGACAGTCGACAATCTGGTTCTTTTTAGTAATGTGACGCCCGGATAATTAAGCTACAGTAATCCCTGCTAATGATGCCACGTCACCTCGGTTACCGTGATTAAACTCACGTTGATTCGAACCCGGTTCAAATTCAATTGAAAACATAGGCAAACAATAAAAGTTTTCAAAAATTAAATCTAAAATGTTCGGGGGTTGTCAAATATTACAAAGATAATTATGGTGAAGTAAACACATTTTTATAAAATGCATAAATAATTTAAATTGAATAAAACAGAAAGGAAAATAAATTAAAAAAA
>NC_057812.1:458628447-458634648 GCF_018294505.1 Triticum aestivum | reverse complement strand
ACCCTAGCCGCCACCCCACTCGTCCACTCCCCCCACTCGCTCCTCCCACGTTCCCCTCTCTCCCTCGTCTGGATCGAGACGGGGGGAGCCAGATCCCGCGTCACCGGCGTCGCCCGTCACCACCCTCCCCCTCGCCGGACGCCTCCTCGCCTCACCCCGAGTCGCCCCGACGCCCCTCCACGCGCCACCCTCGGTCTGGAGTTGGGACGCCACAACCGCTTGGAGTACCCCTCGCCGGAACCACGCCGCCGCCTCCACCTCGTCGTTCTACCCCGCCGGACTGCCTCCTCTCCGACGCGCGTCACCGTCCTCCTCCCCGCGCCCCATTGCCCCGATCCCTGCATCCCGCAATGAGCCCCGACTCCTCCTCCCCTCCTCTGTCTCACGCGCTCACCGCGGCCGGGTCGCGCCCTAGCCGAGCGTGGCGCCCCGTCCGGCCACACCACTTTGCGCTCGCCTCGCCCGAAGATGCCGCTCCTTCGTCCCCTGTCCCCACGTCCCCGTGTCGCCTCCCACCGTGGTGATCGCCGCTCCGGCCGCTTGGCCGGCACCGTGGCCTCCGGCCCCGCCTTGCGCCATCACCTCCCCTGCTCTGGCCACCTCGGCCATGGCCTCGCCCCTCTCCTAGCGTCGCCGCTGGCCATTGGCCGCGTGCGCCCCGCTGCCTGTTGCCGTTCCTGCCGGCCCCGCCGCTCGCCGGCGCTGGCCGCCCCTCTCCCCGACCCCATCGGCGCCCGCGCGCCCCACCGGGTGCGTCCTCGTGGCTGCGCCCATGCGCCCGAACTCCCTGTGCCCGTAGCACCCGAACCCAATATGGCCCCTAGGGGCCTATGACAAACGGGGCCCTTGCCCCAGAACGTTTTGTTAAAAAAAAGGGAATTAAAAATAATATATAAAATAAATAAATAAATAAATAGGTAATAATAATTTAATTAATTAATTAGTTAATTAAGGAATTAATTAAGTTAATTAATCATAATTACATTAACCTAACTAACTAATTAGTTTAATTAAACAGTAGTTAGATTAGTTAAACACTAATTAGACTAAACAGTCAATGACTAGTGGGACCCACACGTCAGTTGACCAGTCAACACCTCTGTTGACTGCTGACGTCATGATGACGTCAGCGAACACTGTTCTGGATAATGTTGAATTTAAATAAATAATTAAAATCAGAAAATGATTAAATCTTTAGAAAATCATATCTTTTAATCCGTAACTCGCATGAAAATACTTTCTACATGAAAGTTGATCAGAACGACGGGACGAATCCAGATACGCAGCCTGTTCGTCCGCCACGCGTCCCTAGCCTAGTGAACCTGCAACATTTCACCTCCGGTTCGTCTGTCCGAAAACGCGAAACACTGGGGATACTTTCCCGGATGTTTCCCCCTTCACCGGTATCGCCTATCCCTACGTTAGGACACCCCTAGCACAACGTATTGCCGCGTCTTGCTTTGTGTTACATTTGATTGCTCTGTTATTTATTGTGTTCCCCCTCCGTTACTCCTTTCCGGTAGACTCCGAGACCGATGCTGATGCCCCTGTGGTCGACTACGTCATCGACGACCCCTCCTTGTCTGAGCAACCAGGCAAGCCCCCCCTTTGATCACCAGATATCGCCTACTCTTCTCTATACTGCTTGCATTAGAGTAGTGTAGCATGTTACTACTTTCCGTTAATCCTATTCTGATGCATAGCCTGTCATTGTTGCTACAGTCATTGATACCTTACCCGCAATCCTAAATGCTTAGTATAGGATGCTAGTGTTCCATTAGTGACCCTACACTCTTGTCCGTCTGCCATGCTATACTACTGGGCCGTGATCACTTCGGGAGGTGATCACGGGCATATACTATATACTTTGCACAGTTACATTACCTGTGATACTGTTCGGAGTTGGGGGCTGAAGGGGCAGGTGGCTCCATCCCGGTAGAGGTGGGCCTGGGTTCCCGACGGCCCCCGACTGTTACTTGGTGGCGGAGCGACAGGGCAGGTTGAGACCACCTAGGAGACAGGTGGGCCTGGCCCTGTTCGGCGTTCGCGGATATTTAACACGCTTAACGAGATCTTGGTATTTGATCTGAGTTGGCTACGAGCCTATACGCACTAACCATCTACGCGGGAGTAGTTATGGGTATCCCGACGTCGTGGTATCAACCGAAGCACTTCAGACGTCAGCGACAGAGCGGCGCGCGCCGAATTGGACTGGAACGCCACTAGGCTAGGTCTGCTTTCGGCCGCGTACGCAACGTGCAGGTGTGCTATGGGCGATGGGCCCAGACCCCTGTGCGCTTAGGTTTAGATCGGCGTGCTGGCCTCTCTGTTGAGCCTAGGTGGGGCTGCGACGTGTTGATCTTCCGCGGCCGGGCATGACCCAGGAAAGTGTGTCCGGCCAAATGGGATCAAGCGTGTTGGGTAAGTTGGTGCACCCCTGCAGGGAAGTTAATCTATTCGAATAGCCGTGATCTTCGGTAACAGGACGACTTGGAGTTGTACCTTGACCTTATGACAACTAGAACCGGATACTTAATAAAACACACCCTTCCAAGTTCCACAGACAACCCGGTGATTGCTTTTCTACAGGGCGACGAGGAGAGGATCGCCGAGTAGGTTTATGCTATGCGATGCTACTTGGAGATGCTACTTGGAGATGCTACTTGGAGGACGTCAATCTACTCTCTTCTGCATGCTGCAAGACGGAGGCTGCCAGAAGCGTAGTCTTCGACAGGATTAGCTATCCCCCTCTTATTCTGGCATTCTGCAGTTCAGTCCACTGATATGGCCTCCTTACACATATACCCATGCATATGTAGTGTAGTTCCTTGCTTGCGAGTACTTTGGATGAGTACTCACGGTTGCTTTCTCCCCCCTTTTTCCCCCTTTTCCTTCCTTTCTGGTTGTCGCAACCAGATGCTGGAGTCCAGGAGCCAGACGCCATCGTCGACGACGACCCCTACTACACCGGAGGTGCCTACTACTACGTGCAGCCCGCTGACGACGACCTGGAGTAGTTTAGGAGGATCCCAGGCAGGAGGCATGCGCCTCTTTCGATCTGTATCCCAGTTTGTGCTAGCCTTCTTAAGGCAAACTTGTTTAACTTATGTCTGTACTCAGATATTGTTGCTTCCGCTTACTCGTCTATGATCGAGCACTTGTATTCGAGCCCTCGAGGCCCCTGGCTTGTATTATGATGCTTGTATGACTTATTCATGTTTTAGAGTTGTGTTGTGATATCTTCCCGTGAGTCCCTGATCTTGATCGTACACGTTTGCGTGCATGATTAGTGTACGATTGAATCGGGGGCGTCACAAGTTGGTATCAGAGCCAACTGCCTATAGGAATCCCCCTTCCCAACTCCTTGGCCGAAGTCGAGTCTAGACTTTACAAAACTTTTACTAACATGGCTGTGCGGCCCATGGGCCCACGTCGCCATTGGGTGGTATTAGGATCTTTTACTCCTCGACCTTTACTCTGGGGTTCTGAACTCTCTTCTATTCGGGTTAAACGAATTTTTTTACTAAAATCTAACTTTAGATTCTCGAAAATACTTTCAATCGGAGAGGCCCTTCAGTCCAGATGATCACCGACTACACCGAAGGATTCTGAAGATACCTTCCGATATTCTCTCGAGAACCTGTGTTCGTCGCGTTTGCAATTCCCCTTCCACCGTAAACCCTTATGGATAACTACTTGCAGTTGTTATTCTTACCTTCATCCCCAGTGGGTCTTGTTATTACAAGATACCCTGAAAAACTCGTCGTTGTTTTGATAATCCTTTGAGCTTACTGTCTTGCTGTTCTTTGTCCCCTGAATACCCCTACGGTTAATTCTCGCACTTATCGAGTATCCGCTCATCCCCCAGTTGTTCATGTGTTACATAAAAGTCTTCGAAATACCATTCGATATTCCGAAAATCCTCAGCAACCTATTGCACTGGAATTTCTTGTTTGCTTTCATTATGATTAATCCCATAAGTATAGTAATCATATTGGCATCCTTTGTCACCATCATTTTTTGATTCCGTTGATTCAATACGTGCGAATGCACGCAATCATCAGTTGATCCTTTTAAATTATCCTTCCGGCTCAGACTGAGCTGGTTCTCAACCAATCCAATTGCCGTCGATTGTACCCCTAAGGCTATTCAACTTATCCATCCCTAATCAGAGCATTGCTTCTGATCCTTTGTTTTGGAAATCATAATTCCTTTGCATTTAAGCTGTGAATTATTCAGATGCTTCCATAACTTGTTGCATTTGCATTCCTTCCTTCTTCTGGTTGAGTATCGATACTCATATCAGATCCTTTGTGGCATCAAGTCCTTTGTTAGATTGTTACCCGACAGTGTCCTTCATAATTAATCACTTTGTGAGTTCTTTCTCCGATACATATTGCCTTGGGTAAATTGTATCCTCTGCTTTCTCAGCCCTGCTCAGCTTTCGAGCTGGTGGTATTTCTATTGAAGCTTGTGGTATATATTTCCACGATACCCTAATGGGTTGAACCTATGCCTTCCTTAATATGTGTGAACTCGACAGTTTTCATGAGTCATACACTTCTGGTGTTTTGCCAGATAAAATTTCAACACTTCAACTTCCTCGAAGGTGAGAAGTGAATGAAAGGTTATGCGTTGGAGAAGTGGGAGTCGACCTTGAACTTTGTGTTCATGCCCATGGACACAATGTAGATCTTATCATTAAAGCTTCTCTTAAATTAATTATTCCTTTGGTATAAGTTCATCTTATATCTGGGATCTGGCCTTTTGCAATCATGGTTCCGACCATGTTCTCTTTTAAATACCATTTCTCGTGCAAGTTTAAGCACTTGTCTGCGGTAGAGTAATACCCCAGTCCAACTTCTACTTTGATCTGTCATCGAGTATTACCCCCCTGGTATCTCAAGATTATCTTGGAACTGCACAACTTATTATGAGTTCTTCATCAAGTGCTACATTCCCACTGATTACAATTTTTCACGGGCTCTAAGTTATTAAACACTCAAAGACACCAATAACTGAACCGAGTCCGCTCTTCGGTTCAACAACTCTTCAGTAAGCTTCTATAAGTACGAGTTTGTACCCGATCACGCCATTCCTAGCCTGTTTGGCTATATCATTGTCGTGACGATTCTAACTGTGCTACCTGGTCCTTATTCTCGGAGCACCAATTTTCGACGATGAACTAACCTTTTGTCGATCCTCATCGTCATATCATTTCGCCTTGAACAACAAGCTTGGTTTCGAGTTTGTGTCGTACCCTTGGTTCCAATAACCTTTCACTTCATCATTACTTGACTTGATGTCATTACCGATCGATTACATCTTCATGAACTCTCGCGATAAAGGTGTCGTGATCATCAACATTCTGAGCTCATCCAGGATATCAATGGAATTCATGATGAGAAATACCATCCTTGCCCTCGATGAATTGTATTATCGTCGACCACCTTATTGCCCTCCCACCAACAAAAGCTTGTTCATGTTTGGTGTTATACCTTGAGTTCCTTGCTATCCAGCAATTGTTCTTATTTACCTTGGAGTATTACCATCCTTTATGTCAAGAATGTTCTGAGATTTGTTCCACCTCTTGAGAATTCTTGACATAGAAATACTTCTCACCGTCACCATTCTTTCTTGGTCCCCGTGATAATTCCAACAAGTGAACGGTGTTGTTTGTATTCTTTCCTTCTAGCAACCCTATTGCTTTGAAGTTAATGGTCGGTCGTTCATTCTTAGACTATTGATTATTGAACCATCATTCCGGCATTGGTCGTGCAACCCAGCCCATATTCCCGGTGCACCTCTCATCCAATGTTTAACTGTGTATGTTCTCCTCGAGCATACACCATTTTCTCATTTGATCCGACAAATGTTATCTCCTTGTTCACATAATTGTGGAAATCCATCTTTTGGAAATCTCGGCGAATTACCGTTGAGTTCACCAGACACCTCCTTGTCCTCTCCTTGGGTTAATGATGAACTCTTGTTAGTGGAAGTCACTTCATAGTTCATTTCCCGAGAATCTTACAGTGTCATCCCGTCAATTGGTGTTGCACCTTTCTTCTCAGGCATCCTGAGCCTGAGGTATCCTGACACCAATCATACCTGAATCTCCGTCAGATATGATGGTTAGGACAACTTTCCAAGAGTTATGATATTGATCCTTTGATGACCCGGTAACATGATGTCATGCCTAGC
>NC_057812.1:458626574-458628197 GCF_018294505.1 Triticum aestivum | reverse complement strand
TTCCTTTTCAGCAAGGTTATCCATTCATCCATGAGGAAATTGTAAGACTTATTCTACAAGTTATTCCTGATGGATCCTTCATGTTTCCAAAGTCTGATCTTCACCTGAAGACCATGTCAATGCTATCTCGAAGCATGTCAATGGTACTCCGATTTGCAACAGGAACATTTGAAGCACGATGCTAGATTTATTTATCATTTATCCTAACACCGTTGTATGGGTAATATCATGAGATTCTTCCCCCCCCCCTAACTAAATGGTTTTCTACTTTATATCCTGTCATGGATATCTTGCTCTGCTTGTCCTTGGGAAGGATATACCCTTGAAATATGTGTTTAAACATATTTTCCTTTCCATTGTTCTGTTTAATCTGATGATCATATTTTCCTTCCATTGTTGGTTTAACCTTTCTTATGAACTATATGATCTGAGCAGTAATATTCTCCTGCTTATGTAAACACCTCGTTGTACAATTCTGTCAGTAAGACCCTGTTACTTTTGTTGATGACATTCCGGTAACCACCGATGGACGAGAACTTCGCCTCCTGGTCTGCCTCGTTCAACGAGCAGGAAAATGGTTCTCTTCGTCCCTCGCCTTGGTACCGACATTGTTGCCGACATAACTGACATGCTACTCTCTGACATGCCTTGCTATCATGATCGTACAAGATGTCAGCCCCCCCTTTCTACTTTTAACCCACATGGTGGGCCCATAACCTACAGGTCCCAGGAATGAGACCTGACTCTCCTGTACAACCTGTTGTCAAAGTTATTCCTTGTGCTTGACTTTGTATGTAATTCACGGGCCACTTGCCTGTTAATCTATTCTGGTATCAGACACAATACTTATTCCCGTTGCTCAGAACCCCTTTCCCACTCTGCTTCAGGCAATGAATGATTGCCTATCCGCTTGAAACTTCTTATTGCACCGTCTTACTTTGCTCTCGATAGGTGTAATTTGTTCAACTCGAGAGATACTCATATGTTCATTCTTGGGATACCCCAGATGAATTTCCCTTATAACCTCCTATCATTGTAGAGCTGCCCCTTACCTATTCGTAGGTACGATGGAGTTCCCCGAAGAAAGGACGACAACTTCATCATGATGCTTTGGAATAAAGAATTGAAGACATCAACAAAAGGGATTAACTTCTTCAAGAAGATCCATTAGAATAACCAGAACCGCCCCCCCTTACTCCCCTCTTAAATCTCGGGACGAGATTTCTTGTAGTGGAGGAGAATTGTGACGCCCGGATAATTAAGCTACAGTAATCCCTGCTAATGATGCCACGTCACCTCGGTTACCGTGATTAAACTCACGTTGATTCGAACCCGGTTCAAATTCAATTGAAAACATAGGCAAACAATAAAAGTTTTCAAAAATTAAATCTAAAATGTTCGGGGGTTGTCAAATATTACAAAGATAATTATGGTGAAGTAAACACATTTTTATAAAATGCATAAATAATTTAAATTGAATAAAACAGAAAGGAAAATAAATTAAAAAAAAGAAACAAGTGAAAAAAAAAAACAGACACCCCCCCCGCTGGGCCAAGTGGCCCAACTGGCCTCCGCCGCCCGAACGGGCCGGCCCAACCGGCCAAAGGCCCAACCGGCCAACCC